>NC_089819.1:28080782-28195782 GCF_029633855.1 Hoplias malabaricus
AATTATCAACGTCTATTGATGTTAAAATGGCAGGTTGAACTGACGTTAAAATTCAGACGTTTATTAGACGTTGGGATTTGGTCACCATACCTTACAGCTTAATGTTGGTAATTTACGTCAATTTGACATCAGGATGTGACGTTTGGAAGATGTTGGATTTTGGTTACATAACATCACAAATTAAAACCAACAAATTATCAACGTCTATTGATGTTAGAATGGCAGGTTGAACTGACGTTAAAAGTCAGACGTTTATCAGATGTTGGGATTTGGTCACCATACCTTACAGCTTAATGTTGGTAATTTATGTAAATTTGACATCAGGATGTGACGTTTGGAAGATGTTGGATTTTGGTTGCATAACATCACAAAATAAAACCAAAATATTATCAACGTCTATTGATGTTAGAATGGCAGGTTGAACTGACGTTAAAATTCAGATGTTTATCAGACGTTGGGATTTGGTCACCATACCTTACAGCTTAATGTTGGTAATTTACATCAATTTGACATCAGGATGTGACGTTTGGAAGATGTTGGATTTTGGTTACATAACATCACTACTTAAAACCAACAAATTATCAACGTCTATTGATGTTAGAATGGCAAGTTGAACTGACGTTAAAATTCAGACGTTCATCAGACGTTGGGATTTGGTCACCATACCTTACAGCTTAATGTTGGTAATTTACGTCAATTTGACATCAGGATGTGACGTTTGGAAGATGTTGCATTTTGGTTGCATAACATCACTACTTAAAACCAATTAATTATCAACGTCTATTGATGTTAGAATGGCAGGTTGAACTGACGTTAAAATTCAGACGTTAATCAGACGTTGGTATTTGGTCACCATACCTTACAGCTTAATGTTGGTAATTTATGTAAATTTGACATCAGGATGTGACATTTGGAAGATGTTGGATTTTGGTTACATAACATCACAAATTAAAACCGACAAATTATCAACGTCTATTGATGTTAGAATGGCAGGTTGAACTGACATTAAAATTGAGACATTTATCAGACGTTGGGATTTGGTCACCATACCTTACAGCTTAATGTTGGTGATTTACGTCAATTTGACATCAGGATGTGACGTTTGGAAGATGTTGGACTTTGGTTACATAACATCACTACTTAAAACCAAGAAATTATCAACGCCTATTGATGATAGAATGGCAGGTTGAACTGACGTTAAAATTCAGACGTTCATCAGACGTTGGGATTTGGTCACCATACCTTACAGCTTAATGTTGGTAATTTACGTCAATTTGACATCAGGATGTGACGTTTGGAAGATGTTGGATTTTGGTTACATAACATCACTACTTAAAACCAACAAATTATCAACGTCTATTGATGTTAGAATGGCAGGTTGAACTGACGTTAAAATTCAGACGTTAATCAGACGTTGGTATTTGGTCACCATACCTTACAGCTTAATGTTGGTAATTTATGTAAATTTGACATCAGGATGTGACGTTTGGAAGATCTTGGATTTTGGTTACATAGCATCCCTACTTAAAACCAACAAATTATCAACGTCTATTGATGTTAGAATGGCAGGTTGAACTAACGTTAAAATTCAGATGTTTATCAGACGTTGGGATTTGGTCACCATACCTTACAGCTTAATGTTGGTGATTTACGTCAATTTGACATCAGGATGTGACGTTTGGAAGATGTTGGATTTTGGTTACATAACATCACAAATTAAAACCAACAAATTTTCAACGTCTATTGATGTTAGAATGGCAAGTTGAACTGACGTTAAAATTCAGACATTTATCAGACGTTGGGATTTGGTCACCATACCTCACAGCTTAATGTTGGTAATTTGCATCAATTTGACATCAGGATGTGACGTTTGGAAGATGTTGGATTTTGGTTACATAAAATCACTACTTAAAACCAAGAAATTATCAATGTCTATTGATGTTAGAATGGCAGGTTGAACTGACGTCAAAGTTCAGACGTTTATCAGACGTTGGGATTTGGTCACTATACCTTACAGCTTAATGTTGATAATTTATGTAAATTTGACATCAGGATGTGACGTTTGGAAGATGTTGGATTTTGGTTACATAGCATCCCTACTTAAAACCAACAAATTATCAACGTCTATTGATGTTAGAATTGCAAGTTGAACTGACGTTAAAATTCAGACATTTATCAGATGTTGGGATTTGGTCACCATACCTTACAGCATAATTTTGGTAATTTACGTCAATTTGACATCAGGATGTGATTTTTGGAAGATGTTGGATTTTGGTTACATAACATCACTACTTAAAAGCAAGAAATTATCAACGTCTATTGATGTTAGAATGGCAGGTTGAACTGACGTTAAAATTCAGACGTTCATCAGACATTGGGATTTGGTCACCATACCTTACAGCTTAATGTTGGTAATTTACGTCAATTTGACATCAGGATGTGACGTTTGGAAGATGTTGGATTTTGGTTACATAACATCACTACTTAAAACCAACAAATTATCAACGTCTATTGATGTTAGAATGGCAGGTTGAACTGACGTTAAAATTCAGACATTTATCAGATGTTGGGATTTGGTCACCATACCTTACAGCTTAATGTTGGTAATTTATGTAAATTTGACATCAGGATGTGATTTTTGGAAGATGTTGGATTTTGGTTACATAACATCACTACTTAAAAGAAACAAATTATCAACGTCTGTTGATGTTAGAATGGCAGGTTGAACTGATGTTAAAATTCAGATGTTTATCAGACGTTGGGATTTGGTCACCATACCTTACAGCTTAATGTTGGTAATTTACGTCAATTTGACATCAGGATGTGATTTTTGGAAGATGTTGGATTTTGGTTGCATAACATCACTACTTAAAACCAACGAATTATCAACGTCTATTGATGTTAGAATGGCAGGTTGAACTGACGTTAAAATTCAGACGTTAATCAGACGTTGGGATTTGGTCACCATACCATCCAACCATCCATCCATTATCTGTATCCGCTTATCCAATTTAGGGTCGCGGGGGGTCCAGAGCCTACCTGGAATCAGCGGGCGCAAGGCGGGAATACACCCTGGAGGGGACGCCAGTCCGTCACAGGGCAACACAGACACACACACATTCGGTCACCATACCTTACAGCTTAATGTTGGTAATTTATGTAAATTTGACATCAGGATGTGACGTTTGGAAGATGTTGGATTTTGGTTACATAGCATCCCTACTTAAAACCAACAAATTATCAACATCTATTGATGTTAGAATTGCAAGTTGAACTGACTTTAACATTCAGACGTTTATCAGACGTTGGGATTTGGTCACCATACCTTACAACTTAATGTTGGTAATTTACGTCAATTTGACATCAGGATGTGACGTTTGGAAGATGTTGGATTTTGGTTACATAACATCACTACTTAAAACCTACAAATTATCAAGGTCTATTGATGTTAGAATGGCAGGTTGAACTGACGTTAACATTCAGACGCTTATCAGACGTTGGGATTGGGTCACCATACCTTACAGCTTAATGTTGGTAATTTACGTCAATTTGACATCAGGATGTGAAGTTTGGAAGATGTTGGATTTTGGTTACATAACATCACAAATTAAAACCAACAAATTATCAACGTCTATTGATGTTAGAATGGCAAGTTGAACAGACGTTAAAATTCAGACATTTATCAGACGTTGGGATTTGGTCACCATACCTTACAGCTTAATGTTGGTGATTTATGTCAATTTGACATCAGGATGTGACGTTTGGAAGATGTTGGATTTTGGTTACATAACATCACTACTTAAAACCAACAAATTATCAACGTCTATTGATGTTAGAATGGCAGGTTGAACTAACGTTAAAATTCAGATGTTTATCAGACGTTGGCATTTGGTCACCATACCTTACAGCTTAATGTTGATAATTTACGTCAATTTGACATCAGGATGTGATGTTTGGAAGATGTTGGATTTTGGTTACATAACATCACTACTTAAAACCAACAAATTATCAACGTCTATTGATGTTAGAATGGCAAGTTGAACTGACGTTAAAATTCAGATGTTTATCAGACGTTGGGATTTGGTCACCATACCTTACAGCTTAATGTTGGTAATTTACTTCAATTTGACATCAGGATGTGATTTTTGGAAGATGTTGGATTTTGGTTACATAACATCACTACTTAAAACCAACAAATTATCAACGTCTATTGATGTTAGAATGGCAAGTTGAACTGACGTTAAAATTCAGACATTTATCAGACGTTGGGATTGGGTCACCATACCTTACAGCTTAATATTGGTAATTTACGTCAATTTGACATCAGGATGTGACGTTTGGAAGATGTTGGATTTTGGTTACATAACATCACAAATTAAAACCAACAAATTATCAACGTCTATTGATGTTAGAATGGCAGGTTGAACTGACGTTAAAATTCAGACGTTTATCAGACGTTGGGATTTGGTCACAATACCTTACAGCTTAATGTTGGTAATTTACGTCAATTTGACATCAGGATGTGACGTTTGGAAGATGTTGGATTTTGGATACATGACATCACAAATTAAAACCAACAAATTATCAACATCTATTGATGTTAGAATGGCAGGTTGAACTGACGTTAAAATTCAGACATTTATCAGACGTTGGAATTTGGTCACCATACCTTACAGCTTAATGTTGGTGATTTACGTCAATTTGACATCAGGATGTGACGTTTGGAAGATGTTGGATTTTGGTTACATAACATCACTACTTAAAACCAAGAAATTATCAACGTCTATTGATGTTAGAATGGCAGGTTGAACTGACGTTAAAATTCAGACGTTCATCAGACGTTGGGATTTGGTCACGATAAATTACAGCTTAATGTTGGTAATTTACGTCAATTTGACATCAGGATGTGACGTTTGGAAGATGTTGGATTTTGGTTACATAACATCACTACTTAAAACCAACAAATTATCAACGTCTATTGATGTTAGAATGGCAGGTTGAACTGACGTTAAAATTCAGACGTTAATCAGACGTTGGGATTTGGTCACCATAACTTACAGCTTAATGTTGGTAATTTACATCAATTTGACATCAGGATGTGATGTTTGGAAGATGTTGGATTTTGGTTAAATAGCATCCCTACTTAAAACCAACAAATTATCAACGTCTATTGATGTTAGAATGGCAGGTTGAACTGACGTTAAAATTCAGACGTTTATCAGACGTTGGGATTTGGTCACAATACCTTACAGCTTAATGTTGCTAATTTACGTCAATTTGACATCAGGATGTGACGTTTGGAAGATGTTGGATTTTGGATACATGACATCACAAATTAAAACCAACAAATTATCAACGTCTATTGATGTTAGAATGGCAAGTTGAACTGATATTAAAATTCAGATGTTTATCAGACGTTGGGATTTGGTCACCATACCTTACAGCTTAATGTTGGTAATTTACGTCAATTTGACATCAGGATGTGATTTTTGGAAGATGTTGGATTTTGGTTACATAACATCAAAAATTAAAACCAACAAATTATCAACGTCTATTGATGTTAGAATGGCAGGTTGAACTGACGTTAAAATTCAGATGTTTATCAGACGTTGGGATTTGGTCACCATACCTTACAGCTTAATGTTGGTAATTTACATCAATTTGACATCAGGATGTGACGTTTGGAAGATGTTGGATTTTGGTTACTTAACATCACTACTTAAAACCAAAAAATTATCAACGTCTATTGATGTTAGAATGGCAGGTTGACTTGACGTTAAAATTCAGACGTTTATCAGACGTTGGGATTTGGTCACCATACCTTACAGCTTAATGTTGGTAATTTACGTCAATTTGACATCAGGATGTGACGTTTGGAAGATGTTGGATTTCGGTTACATAACATCACAAATTAAAACCAACAAATTATCAACGTCTATTGATGTTAGAATGGCAGGTTGAACTGACGTTAAAATTCAGACGTTCATCAGACATTGGGATTTGGTCACCATACCTTACAGCTTAATGTTGGTAATTTACGTCAATTTGACATCAGGATGTGACGTTTGGAAGATGTTGGATTTTGGTTACATAACATCACTACTTAAAACCAACAAATTATCAACGTCTATTGATGTTAGAATGGCAGGTTGAACTGACGTTAAAATTTAGACGTTTATCAGATGTTGGGATTTGGTCACCATACCTTACAGCTTAATGTTGGTAATTTATGTAAATTTGACATCAGGATGTGACGTTTGGAAGATGTTGGATTTTGGTTACATAACATCACTACTTAAAAGCCACAAATTATCAACGTCTATTGATGTTAGAATGGCAGGTTGAACTGACGTTAAAATTCAGATGTTTATCAGACGTTGGGATTTGGTCACCATACCTTACAGCTTAATGTTGGTAATTTACGTCAATTTGACATCAGGATGTGACGTTTGGAAGATGTTGGATTTTGGTTGCATAACATCACAAAATAAAATCAACAAATTATCAACGTCTATTGATGTTAAAATGGCAGCTTGAACTGACGTTAAAATTCAGACGTTTATTAGACGTTGGGATTTGGTCACCATACCTTACAGCTTAATGTTGGTAATTTACGTCAATTTGACATCAGGATGTGACGTTTTGAAGATGTTGGATTTTGGTTACATAACATCACAAATTAAAACCAACAAATTATCAACGTCTATTGATGTTAGAATGGCAGGTTGAACTGACGTTAAAAGTCAGACGTTTATCAGATGTTGGGATTTGGTCACCATACCTTACAGCTTAATGTTGGTAATTTATGTAAATTTGACATCAGGATGTGACGTTTGGAAGATGTTGGATTTTGGTTGCATAACATCACAAAATAAAACCAAAATATTATCAACGTCTATTGATGTTAGAATGGCAGGTTGAACTGACGTTAAAATTCAGATGTTTATCAGACGTTGGGATTTGGTCACCATACCTTACAGCTTAATGTTGGTAATTTACATCAATTTGACATCAGGATGTGACGTTTGGAAGATGTTGGATTTTGGTTACATAACATCACTACTTAAAACCAACAAATTATCAACGTCTATTGATGTTAGAATGGCAAGTTGAACTGACGTTAAAATTCAGACGTTTATCAGACGTTGGGATTGGGTCACCATACCTTACAGCTTAACGTTGGTAATTTACGTCAATTTGACATCAGGATGTGACGTTTGGAAGATGTTGGATTTCGGTTACATAACATC
Source organism: Hoplias malabaricus (assembly GCF_029633855.1). NCBI lineage: Eukaryota > Metazoa > Chordata > Actinopteri > Characiformes > Erythrinidae > Hoplias > Hoplias malabaricus. Next base: position 28,088,033 of record NC_089819.1, read on the forward strand.
ACAAATTAAAACCAACAAATTATCAACGTCTATTGATGTTAGAATGGCAGGTTTAACTGACGTTAAAATTCAGACATTTATCAGACGTTGGGATTTGGTCACCATACCTTACAGCTTAATGTTGGTAATTTATGTAAATTTGACATCAGGATGTGACGTTTGGAAGATGTTGGATTTTGGTTGCATAACATCACAAAATAAAACCAAAATATTATCAACGTCTATTGATGTTAGAATGGCAGGTTGAACTGACGTTAAAATTCAGATGTTTATCAGACGTTGGGATTTGGTCACCATACCTTACAGCTTAATGTTGGTAATTTACATCAATTTGACATCAGGATGTGACGTTTGGAAGATGTTGGATTTTGGTTACATAACATCACTACTTAAAACCAACAAATTATCAACGTCTATTGATGTTAGAATGGCAAGTTGAACTGATGTTAAAATTCAGACGTTTATCAGACGTTGGGATTGGGTCACCATACCTTACAGCTTAACGTTGGTAATTTACGTCAATTTGACATCAGGATGTGACGTTTGGAAGATGTTGGATTTCGGTTAGATAACATCACAAATTAAAACCAACAAATTATCAACGTCTATTGATGTTAGAATGGCAGGTTTAACTGACGTTAAAATTCAGACATTTATCAGACGTTGGGATTTGGTCACCATACCTTACAGCTTAATGTTGGTGATTTACGTCAATTTGACATCAGGATGTGACGTTTGGAAGATGTTGGATTTTGGTTACATAACATCACAAATTAAAACCAACAAATTTTCAACGTCTATTGATGTTAGAATGGCAAGTTGAACTGACGTTAAAATTCAGACATTTATCAGACGTTGGGATTTGGTCACCATACCTCACAGCTTAATGTTGGTAATTTACATCAATTTGACATCAGGATGTGACGTTTGGAAGATGTTGGATTTTGGTTACATAAAATCACTACTTAAAACCAAGAAATTATCAATGTCTATTGATGTTAGAATGGCAAGTTGAACTGACGTTAAAGTTTAGACGTTTATCAGACGTTGGGATTTGGTCACTATACCTTACAGCTTAATGTTGGTAATTTATGTAAATTTGACATCAGGATGTGACGTTTGGAAGATGTTGGATTTTGGTTGCATAACATCACAAAATAAAACCAAAATATTATCAACGTCTATTGATGTTAGAATGGCAGGTTGAACTGACGTTAAAATTCAGATGTTTATCAGACGTTGGGATTTGGTCACCATACCTTACAGCTTAATGTTGGTAATTTACATCAATTTGACATCAGGATGTGACGTTTGGAAGATGTTGGATTTTGGTTACATAACATCACTACTTAAAACCAACAAATTATCAACGTCTATTGATGTTAGAATGGCAAGTTGAACTGATGTTAAAATTCAGACGTTTATCAGACGTTGGGATTGGGTCACCATACCTTACAGCTTAACGTTGGTAATTTACGTCAATTTGACATCAGGATGTGACGTTTGGAAGATGTTGGATTTCGGTTACATAACATCACAAATTAAAACCAACAAATTATCAACGTCTATTGATGTTAGAATGGCAGGTTTAACTGACGTTAAAATTCAGACATTTATCAGACGTTGGGATTTGGTCACCATACCTTACAGCTTAATGTTGGTGATTTACGTCAATTTGACATCAGGATGTGACGTTTGGAAGATGTTGGATTTTGGTTACATAACATCACAAATTAAAACCAACAAATTTTCAACGTCTATTGATGTTAGAATGGCAAGTTGAACTGACGTTAAAATTCAGACATTTATCAGACGTTGGGATTTGGTCACCATACCTCACAGCTTAATGTTGGTAATTTACATCAATTTGACATCAGGATGTGACGTTTGGAAGATGTTGGATTTTGGTTACATAAAATCACTACTTAAAACCAAGAAATTATCAATGTCTATTGATGTTAGAATGGCAGGTTGAACTGACGTTAAAGTTCAGACGTTTATCAGACGTTGGGATTTGGTCACTATACCTTACAGCTTAATGTTGATAATTTATGTAAATTTGACATCAGGATGTGACGTTTGGAAGATGTTGGATTTTGGTTACATAGCATCCCTACTTAAAACCAACAAATTATCAACGTCTATTGATGTTAGAATTGCAAGTTGAACTGACGTTAAAATTCAGACATTTATCAGATGTTGGGATTTGGTCACCATACCTTACAGCATAATTTTGGTAATTTACGTCAATTTGACATCAGGATGTGATTTTTGGAAGATGTTGGATTTTGGTTACATAACATCACTACTTAAAAGCAAGAAATTATCAACGTCTATTGATGTTAGAATGGCAGGTTGAACTGACGTTAAAATTCAGACGTTCATCAGACATTGGGATTTGGTCACCATACCTTACAGCTTAATGTTGGTAATTTACGTCAATTTGACATCAGGATGTGACGTTTGGAAGTTGTTGGATTTTGGTTACATAACATCACTACTTAAAACCAACAAATTATCAACGTCTATTGATGTTAGAATGGCAGGTTGAACTGACGTTAAAATTCAGACATTTATCAGATGTTGGGATTTGGTCACCATACCTTACAGCTTAATGTTGGTAATTTATGTAAATTTGACATCAGGATGTGATTTTTGGAAGATGTTGGATTTTGGTTACATAACATCACTACTTAAAAGAAACAAATTATCAACGTCTATTGATGTTAGAATGGCAGGTTGAACTGATGTTAAAATTCAGATGTTTATCAGACGTTGGGATTTGGTCACCATACCTTACAGCTTAATGTTGGTAATTTACGTCAATTTGACATCAGGATGTGATTTTTGGAAGATGTTGGATTTTGGTTGCATAACATCACTACTTAAAACCAACGAATTATCAACGTCTATTGATGTTAGAATGGCAGGTTGAACTGACGTTAAAATTCAGACGTTAATCAGACGTTGGGATTTGGTCACCATACCATCCAACCATCCATCCATTATCTGTATCCGCTTATCCAATTTAGGGTCGCGGGGGGTCCAGAGCCTACCTGGAATCAGCGGGCGCAAGGCGGGAATACACCCTGGAGGGGACGCCAGTCCGTCACAGGGCAACACAGACACACACACATTCGGTCACCATACCTTACAGCTTAATGTTGGTAATTTATGTAAATTTGACATCAGGATGTGACGTTTGGAAGATGTTGGATTTTGGTTACATAGCATCCCTACTTAAAACCAACAAATTATCAACATCTATTGATGTTAGAATTGCAAGTTGAACTGACTTTAACATTCAGACGTTTATCAGACGTTGGGATTTGGTCACCATACCTTACAACTTAATGTTGGTAATTTACGTCAATTTGACATCAGGATGTGACGTTTGGAAGATGTTGGATTTTGGTTACATAACATCACTACTTAAAACCTACAAATTATCAAGGTCTATTGATGTTAGAATGGCAGGTTGAACTGACGTTAACATTCAGACGCTTATCAGACGTTGGGATTGGGTCACCATACCTTACAGCTTAATGTTGGTAATTTACGTCAATTTGACATCAGGATGTGAAGTTTGGAAGATGTTGGATTTTGGTTACATAACATCACAAATTAAAACCAACAAATTATCAACGTCTATTGATGTTAGAATGGCAAGTTGAACAGACGTTAAAATTCAGACATTTATCAGACGTTGGGATTTGGTCACCATACCTTACAGCTTAATGTTGGTGATTTATGTCAATTTGACATCAGGATGTGACGTTTGGAAGATGTTGGATTTTGGTTACATAACATCACTACTTAAAACCAACAAATTATCAACGTCTATTGATGTTAGAATGGCAAGTTGAACTGACGTTAAAATTCAGATGTTTATCAGACGTTGGGATTTGGTCACCATACCTTACAGCTTAATGTTGGTAATTTACTTCAATTTGACATCAGGATGTGATTTTTGGAAGATGTTGGATTTTGGTTACATAACATCACTACTTAAAACCAACAAATTATCAACGTCTATTGATGTTAGAATGGCAAGTTGAACTGACGTTAAAATTCAGACATTTATCAGACGTTGGGATTGGGTCACCATACCTTACAGCTTAATATTGGTAATTTACGTCAATTTGACATCAGGATGTGACGTTTGGAAGATGTTGGATTTTGGTTACATAACATCACAAATTAAAACCAACAAATTATCAACGTCTATTGATGTTAGAATGGCAGGTTGAACTGACGTTAAAATTCAGACGTTTATCAGACGTTGGGATTTGGTCACAATACCTTACAGCTTAATGTTGGTAATTTACGTCAATTTGACATCAGGATGTGACGTTTGGAAGATGTTGGATTTTGGATACATGACATCACAAATTAAAACCAACAAATTATCAACATCTATTGATGTTAGAATGGCAGGTTGAACTGACGTTAAAATTCAGACATTTATCAGACGTTGGAATTTGGTCACCATACCTTACAGCTTAATGTTGGTGATTTACGTCAATTTGACATCAGGATGTGACGTTTGGAAGATGTTGGATTTTGGTTACATAACATCACTACTTAAAACCAAGAAATTATCAACGTCTATTGATGTTAGAATGGCAGGTTGAACTGACGTTAAAATTCAGACGTTCATCAGACGTTGGGATTTGGTCACGATAAATTACAGCTTAATGTTGGTAATTTACGTCAATTTGACATCAGGATGTGACGTTTGGAAGATGTTGGATTTTGGTTACATAACATCACTACTTAAAACCAACAAATTATCAACGTCTATTGATGTTAGAATGGCAGGTTGAACTGACGTTAAAATTCAGACGTTAATCAGACGTTGGGATTTGGTCACCATAACTTACAGCTTAATGTTGGTAATTTACATCAATTTGACATCAGGATGTGATGTTTGGAAGATGTTGGATTTTGGTTACATAGCATCCCTACTTAAAACCAACAAATTATCAACGTCTATTGATGTTAGAATGGCAGGTTGAACTGACGTTAAAATTCAGACGTTTATCAGACGTTGGGATTTGGTCACAATACCTTACAGCTTAATGTTGCTAATTTACGTCAATTTGACATCAGGATGTGACGTTTGGAAGATGTTGGATTTTGGATACATGACATCACAAATTAAAACCAACAAATTATCAACGTCTATTGATGTTAGAATGGCAAGTTGAACTGATATTAAAATTCAGATGTTTATCAGACGTTGGGATTTGGTCACCATACCTTACAGCTTAATGTTGGTAATTTACGTCAATTTGACATCAGGATGTGATTTTTGGAAGATGTTGGATTTTGGTTACATAACATCAAAAATTAAAACCAACAAATTATCAACGTCTATTGATGTTAGAATGGCAGGTTGAACTGACGTTAAAATTCAGATGTTTATCAGACGTTGGGATTTGGTCACCATACCTTACAGCTTAATGTTGGTAATTTACATCAATTTGACATCAGGATGTGACGTTTGGAAGATGTTGGATTTTGGTTACTTAACATCACTACTTAAAACCAAAAAATTATCAACGTCTATTGATGTTAGAATGGCAGGTTGACTTGACGTTAAAATTCAGACGTTTATCAGACGTTGGGATTTGGTCACCATACCTTACAGCTTAATGTTGGTAATTTACGTCAATTTGACATCAGGATGTGACGTTTGGAAGATGTTGGATTTCGGTTACATAACATCACAAATTAAAACCAACAAATTATCAACGTCTATTGATGTTAGAATGGCAGGTTGAACTGACGTTAAAATTCAGACGTTCATCAGACATTGGGATTTGGTCACCATACCTTACAGCTTAATGTTGGTAATTTACGTCAATTTGACATCAGGATGTGACGTTTGGAAGATGTTGGATTTTGGTTACATAACATCACTACTTAAAACCAACAAATTATCAACGTCTATTGATGTTAGAATGGCAGGTTGAACTGACGTTAAAATTTAGACGTTTATCAGATGTTGGGATTTGGTCACCATACCTTACAGCTTAATGTTGGTAATTTATGTAAATTTGACATTAGGATGTGACGTTTGGAAGATGTTGGATTTTGGTTACATAACATCACTACTTAAAAGCCACAAATTATCAACGTCTATTGATGTTAGAATGGCAGGTTGAACTGACGTTAAAATTCAGATGTTTATCAGACGTTGGGATTTGGTCACCATACCTTACAGCTTAATGTTGGTAATTTACGTCAATTTGACATCAGGATGTGACGTTTGGAAGATGTTGGATTTTGGTTGCATAACATCACAAAATAAAATCAACAAATTATCAACGTCTATTGATGTTAAAATGGCAGCTTGAACTGACGTTAAAATTCAGACGTTTATTAGACGTTGGGATTTGGTCACCATACCTTACAGCTTAATGTTGGTAATTTACGTCAATTTGACATCAGGATGTGACGTTTGGAAGATGTTGGATTTTGGTTACATAACATCACAAATTAAAACCAACAAATTATCAACGTCTATTGATGTTAGAATGGCAGGTTGAACTGACGTTAAAAGTCAGACGTTTATCAGATGTTGGGATTTGGTCACCATACCTTACAGCTTAATGTTGGTAATTTATGTAAATTTGACATCAGGATGTGACGTTTGGAAGATGTTGGATTTTGGTTGCATAACATCACAAAATAAAACCAAAATATTATCAACGTCTATTGATGTTAGAATGGCAGGTTGAACTGACGTTAAAATTCAGATGTTTATCAGACGTTGGGATTTGGTCACCATACCTTACAGCTTAATGTTGGTAATTTACATCAATTTGACATCAGGATGTGACGTTTGGAAGATGTTGGATTTTGGTTACATAACATCACTACTTAAAACCAACAAATTATCAACGTCTATTGATGTTAGAATGGCAAGATGAACTGACGTTAAAATTCAGACGTTTATCAGACGTTGGGATTGGGTCACCATACCTTACAGCTTAACGTTGGTAATTTACGTCAATTTGACATCAGGATGTGACGTTTGGAAGATGTTGGATTTTGGTTACATAACATCACAAATTAAAACCAACAAATTATCAACGTCTATTGATGTTAGAATGGCAGGTTTAACTGACGTTAAAATTCAGACATTTATCAGACGTTGGGATTTGGTCACCATACCTTACAGCTTAATGTTGGTAATTTATGTAAATTTGACATCAGGATGTGACGTTTGGAAGATGTTGGATTTTGGTTGCATAACATCACAAAATAAAACCAAAATATTATCAACGTCTATTGATGTTAGAATGGCAGGTTGAACTGACGTTAAAATTCAGATGTTTATCAGACGTTGGGATTTGGTCACCATACCTTACAGCTTAATGTTGGTAATTTACATCAATTTGACATCAGGATGTGACGTTTGGAAGATGTTGGATTTTGGTTACATAACATCACTACTTAAAACCAACAAATTATCAACGTCTATTGATGTTAGAATGGCAAGTTGAACTGATGTTAAAATTCAGACGTTTATCAGACGTTGGGATTGGGTCACCATACCTTACAGCTTAACGTTGGTAATTTACGTCAATTTGACATCAGGATGTGACGTTTGGAAGATGTTGGATTTCGGTTACATAACATCACAAATTAAAACCAACAAATTATCAACGTCTATTGATGTTAGAATGGCAGGTTTAACTGACGTTAAAATTCAGACATTTATCAGACGTTGGGATTTGGTCACCATACCTTACAGCTTAATGTTGGTGATTTACGTCAATTTGACATCAGGATGTGACGTTTGGAAGATGTTGGATTTTGGTTACATAACATCACAAATTAAAACCAACAAATTTTCAACGTCTATTGATGTTAGAATGGCAAGTTGAACTGACGTTAAAATTCAGACATTTATCAGACGTTGGGATTTGGTCACCATACCTCACAGCTTAATGTTGGTAATTTACATCAATTTGACATCAGGATGTGACGTTTGGAAGATGTTGGATTTTGGTTACATAAAATCACTACTTAAAACCAAGAATATATCAATGTCTATTGATGTTAGAATGGCAGGTTGAACTGACGTTAAAGTTTAGACGTTTATCAGACGTTGGGATTTGGTCACTATACCTTACAGCTTAATGTTGGTAATTTATGTAAATTTGACATCAGGATGTGACGTTTGGAAGATGTTGGATTTTGGTTGCATAACATCACAAAATAAAACCAAAATATTATCAACGTCTATTGATGTTAGAATGGCAGGTTGAACTGACGTTAAAATTCAGATGTTTATCAGACGTTGGGATTTGGTCACCATACCTTACAGCTTAATGTTGGTAATTTACATCAATTTGACATCAGGATGTGACGTTTGGAAGATGTTGGATTTTGGTTACATAACATCACTACTTAAAACCAACAAATTATCAACGTCTATTGATGTTAGAATGGCAAGTTGAACTGATGTTAAAATTCAGACGTTTATCAGACGTTGGGATTGGGTCACCATACCTTACAGCTTAACGTTGGTAATTTACGTCAATTTGACATCAGGATGTGACGTTTGGAAGATGTTGGATTTCGGTTACATAACATCACAAATTAAAACCAACAAATTATCAACGTCTATTGATGTTAGAATGGCAGGTTTAACTGACGTTAAAATTCAGACATTTATCAGACGTTGGGATTTGGTCACCATACCTTACAGCTTAATGTTGGTGATTTACGTCAATTTGACATCAGGATGTGACGTTTGGAAGATGTTGGATTTTGGTTACATAACATCACAAATTAAAACCAACAAATTTTCAACGTCTATTGATGTTAGAATGGCAAGTTGAACTGACGTTAAAATTCAGACATTTATCAGACGTTGGGATTTGGTCACCATACCTCACAGCTTAATGTTGGTAATTTACATCAATTTGACATCAGGATGTGACGTTTGGAAGATGTTGGATTTTGGTTACATAAAATCACTACTTAAAACCAAGAAATTATCAATGTCTATTGATGTTAGAATGGCAGGTTGAACTGACGTTAAAGTTCAGACGTTTATCAGACGTTGGGATTTGGTCACTATACCTTACAGCTTAATGTTGATAATTTATGTAAATTTGACATCAGGATGTGACGTTTGGAAGATGTTGGATTTTGGTTACATAGCATCCCTACTTAAAACCAACAAATTATCAACGTCTATTGATGTTAGAATTGCAAGTTGAACTGACGTTAAAATTCAGACATTTATCAGATGTTGGGATTTGGTCACCATACCTTACAGCATAATTTTGGTAATTTACGTCAATTTGACATCAGGATGTGATTTTTGGAAGATGTTGGATTTTGGTTACATAAAATCACTACTTAAAACCAAGAAATTATCAATGTCTATTGATGTTAGAATGGCAGGTTGAACTGACGTTAAAGTTCAGACGTTTATCAGACGTTGGGATTTGGTCACTATACCTTACAGCTTAATGTTGATAATTTATGTAAATTTGACATCAGGATGTGACGTTTGGAAGATGTTGGATTTTGGTTACATAGCATCCCTACTTAAAACCAACAAATTATCAACGTCTATTGATGTTAGAATTGCAAGTTGAACTGACGTTAAAATTCAGACATTTATCAGATGTTGGGATTTGGTCACCATACCTTACAGCATAATTTTGGTAATTTACGTCAATTTGACATCAGGATGTGATTTTTGGAAGATGTTGGATTTTGGTTACATAACATCACTACTTAAAAGCAAGAAATTATCAACGTCTATTGATGTTAGAATGGCAGGTTGAACTGACGTTAAAATTCAGACGTTCATCAGACATTGGGATTTGGTCACCATACCTTACAGCTTAATGTTGGTAATTTACGTCAATTTGACATCAGGATGTGACGTTTGGAAGTTGTTGGATTTTGGTTACATAACATCACTACTTAAAACCAACAAATTATCAACGTCTATTGATGTTAGAATGGCAGGTTGAACTGACGTTAAAATTCAGACATTTATCAGATGTTGGGATTTGGTCACCATACCTTACAGCTTAATGTTGGTAATTTATGTAAATTTGACATCAGGATGTGATTTTTGGAAGATGTTGGATTTTGGTTACATAACATCACTACTTAAAAGAAACAAATTATCAACGTCTATTGATGTTAGAATGGCAGGTTGAACTGATGTTAAAATTCAGATGTTTATCAGACGTTGGGATTTGGTCACCATACCTTACAGCTTAATGTTGGTAATTTACGTCAATTTGACATCAGGATGTGATTTTTGGAAGATGTTGGATTTTGGTTACATAACATCACTACTTAAAAGCAAGAAATTATCAACGTCTATTGATGTTAGAATGGCAGGTTGAACTGACGTTAAAATTCAGACGTTCATCAGACATTGGGATTTGGTCACCATACCTTACAGCTTAATGTTGGTAATTTACGTCAATTTGACATCAGGATGTGACGTTTGGAAGTTGTTGGATTTTGGTTACATAACATCAAAAATTAAAACCAACAAATTATCAACGTCTATTGATGTTAGAATGGCAGGTTGAACTGACGTTAAAATTCAGACATTTATCAGATGTTGGGATTTGGTCACCATACCTTACAGCTTAATGTTGGTAATTTATGTAAATTTGACATCAGGATGTGATTTTTGGAAGATGTTGGATTTTGGTTGCATAACATCACTACTTAAAACCAACGAATTATCAACGTCTATTGATGTTAGAATGGCAGGTTGAACTGACGTTAAAATTCAGACGTTAATCAGACGTTGGGATTTGGTCACCATACCATCCAACCATCCATCCATTATCTGTATCCGCTTATCCAATTTAGGGTCGCGGGGGGTCCAGAGCCTACCTGGAATCAGCGGGCGCAAGGCGGGAATACACCCTGGAGGGGACGCCAGTCCGTCACAGGGCAACACAGACACACACACATTCGGTCACCATACCTTACAGCTTAATGTTGGTAATTTATGTAAATTTGACATCAGGATGTGACGTTTGGAAGATGTTGGATTTTGGTTACATAGCATCCCTACTTAAAACCAACAAATTATCAACATCTATTGATGTTAGAATTGCAAGTTGAACTGACTTTAACATTCAGACGTTTATCAGACGTTGGGATTTGGTCACCATACCTTACAACTTAATGTTGGTAATTTACGTCAATTTGACATCAGGATGTGACGTTTGGAAGATGTTGGATTTTGGTTACATAACATCACTACTTAAAACCTACAAATTATCAAGGTCTATTGATGTTAGAATGGCAGGTTGAACTGACGTTAACATTCAGACGCTTATCAGACGTTGGGATTGGGTCACCATACCTTACAGCTTAATGTTGGTAATTTACGTCAATTTGACATCAGGATGTGACGTTTGGAAGATGTTGGATTTTGGTTGCATAACATCACAAAATAAAATCAACAAATTATCAACGTCTATTGATGTTAAAATGGCAGGTTGAACTGACGTTAAAATTCAGACGTTTATTAGACGTTGGGATTTGGTCACCATACCTTACAGCTTAATGTTGGTAATTTACGTCAATTTGACATCAGGATGTGACGTTTGGAAGATGTTGGATTTTGGTTACATAACATCACAAATTAAAACCAACAAATTATCAACGTCTATTGATGTTAGAATGGCAGGTTGAACTGACGTTAAAAGTCAGACGTTTATCAGATGTTGGGATTTGGTCACCATACCTTACAGCTTAATGTTGGTAATTTATGTAAATTTGACATCAGGATGTGACGTTTGGAAGATGTTGGATTTTGGTTGCATAACATCACAAAATAAAACCAAAATATTATCAACGTCTATTGATGTTAGAATGGCAGGTTGAACTGACGTTAAAATTCAGATGTTTATCAGACGTTGGGATTTGGTCACCATACCTTACAGCTTAATGTTGGTAATTTACATCAATTTGACATCAGGATGTGACGTTTGGAAGATGTTGGATTTTGGTTACATAACATCACTACTTAAAACCAACAAATTATCAACATCTATTGATGTTAGAATGGCAAGTTGAACTGACGTTAAAATTCAGACGTTTATCAGACGTTGGGATTGGGTCACCATACCTTACAGCTTAACGTTGGTAATTTACGTCAATTTGACATCAGGATGTGACGTTTGGAAGATGTTGGATTTCGGTTACATAACATCACAAATTAAAACCAACAAATTATCAACGTCTATTGATGTTAGAATGGCAGGTTTAACTGACGTTAAAATTCAGACATTTATCAGACGTTGGGATTTGGTCACCATACCTTACAGCTTAATGTTGGTGATTTACGTCAATTTGACATCAGGATGTGACGTTTGGAAGATGTTGGATTTTGGTTACATAACATCACAAATTAAAACCAACAAATTTTCAACGTCTATTGATGTTAGAATGGCAAGTTGAACTGACGTTAAAATTCAGACATTTATCAGACGTTGGGATTTGGTCACCATACCTCACAGCTTAATGTTGGTAATTTACATCAATTTGACATCAGGATGTGACGTTTGGAAGATGTTGGATTTTGGTTACATAAAATCACTACTGAAAACCAAGAAATTATCAATGTCTATTGATGTTAGAATGGCAGGTTGAACTGACGTTAAAGTTCAGACGTTTATCAGACGTTGGGATTTGGTCACTATACCTTACAGCTTAATGTTGATAATTTATGTAAATTTGACATCAGGATGTGACGTTTGGAAGATGTTGGATTTTGGTTACATAGCATCCCTACTTAAAACCAACAAATTATCAACGTCTATTGATGTTAGAATTGCAAGTTGAACTGACGTTAAAATTCAGACATTTATCAGATGTTGGGATTTGGTCACCATACCTTACAGCATAATTTTGGTAATTTACGTCAATTTGACATCAGGATGTGATTTTTGGAAGATGTTGGATTTTGGTTACATAACATCACTACTTAAAAGCAAGAAATTATCAACGTCTATTGATGTTAGAATGGCAGGTTGAACTGACGTTAAAATTCAGACGTTCATCAGACATTGGGATTTGGTCACCATACCTTACAGCTTAATGTTGGTAATTTACGTCAATTTGACATCAGGATGTGACGTTTGGAAGATGTTGGATTTTGGTTACATAACATCACTACTTAAAACCAACAAATTATCAACGTCTATTGATGTTAGAATGGCAGGTTGAACTGACGTTAAAATTCAGACATTTATCAGATGTTGGGATTTGGTCACCATACCTTACAGCTTAATGTTGGTAATTTATGTAAATTTGACATCAGGATGTGATTTTTGGAAGATGTTGGATTTTGGTTACATAACATCACAAATTAAAACCAACAAATTATCAACGTCTATTGATGTTAGAATGGCAGGTTGAACTGACGTTAAAATTCAGACGTTCATCAGACATTGGGATTTGGTCACCATACCTTACAGCTTAATGTTGGTAATTTACGTCAATTTGACATCAGGATGTGACGTTTGGAAGATGTTAGATTTTGGTTACATAACATCACTACTTAAAACCAACAAATTATCAACGTCTATTGATGTTAGAATGGCAGGTTGAACTGACGTTAAAATTCAGACATTTATCAGATGTTGGGATTTGGTCACCATACCTTACAGCTTAATGTTGGTAATTTATGTAAATTTGACATCAGGATGTGATTTTTGGAAGATGTTGGATTTTGGTTACATAACATCACTACTTAAAAGAAACAAATTATCAACGTCTATTGATGTTAGAATGGCAGGTTGAACTGATGTTAAAATTCAGATGTTTATCAGACGTTGGGATTTGGTCACCATACCTTACAGCTTAATGTTGGTAATTTACGTCAATTTGACATCAGGATGTGATTTTTGGAAGATGTTGGATTTTGGTTGCATAACATCACTACTTAAAACCAACGAATTATCAACGTCTATTGATGTTAGAATGGCAGGTTGAACTGACGTTAAAATTCAGACGTTAATCAGACGTTGGGATTTGGTCACCATACCATCCAACCATCCATCCATTATCTGTATCCGCTTATCCAATTTAGGGTCGCGGGGGGTCCAGAGCCTACCTGGAATCAGCGGGCGCAAGGCGGGAATACACCCTGGAGGGGACGCCAGTCCGTCACAGGGCAACACAGACACACACACATTCGGTCACCATACCTTACAGCTTAATGTTGGTAATTTATGTAAATTTGACATCAGGATGTGACGTTTGGAAGATGTTGGATTTTGGTTACATAGCATCCCTACTTAAAACCAACAAATTATCAACATCTATTGATGTTAGAATTGCAAGTTGAACTGACTTTAACATTCAGACGTTTATCAGACGTTGGGATTTGGTCACCATACCTTACAACTTAATGTTGGTAATTTACGTCAATTTGACATCAGGATGTGACGTTTGGAAGATGTTGGATTTTGGTTACATAACATCACTACTTAAAACCTACAAATTATCAAGGTCTATTGATGTTAGAATGGCAGGTTGAACTGACGTTAACATTCAGACGCTTATCAGACGTTGGGATTGGGTCACCATACCTTACAGCTTAATGTTGGTAATTTACGTCAATTTGACATCAGGATGTGAAGTTTGGAAGATGTTGGATTTTGGTTACATAACATCACAAATTAAAACCAACAAATTATCAACGTCTATTGATGCTAGAATGGCAAGTTGAACAGACGTTAAAATTCAGACATTTATCAGACGTTGGGATTTGGTCACCATACCTTACAGCTTAATGTTGGTGATTTATGTCAATTTGACATCAGGATGTGACGTTTGGAAGATGTTGGATTTTGGTTACATAACATCACTACTTAAAACCAACAAATTATCAACGTCTATTGATGTTAGAATGGCAGGTTGAACTAACGTTAAAATTCAGATGTTTATCAGACGTTGGCATTTGGTCACCATACCTTACAGCTTAATGTTGATAATTTACGTCAATTTGACATCAGGATGTGATGTTTGGAAGATGTTGGATTTTGGTTACATAACATCACTACTTAAAACCAACAAATTATCAACGTCTATTGATGTTAGAATGGCAAGTTGAACTGACGTTAAAATTCAGATGTTTATCAGACGTTGGGATTTGGTCACCATACCTTACAGCTTAATGTTGGTAATTTACTTCAATTTGACATCAGGATGTGATTTTTGGAAGATGTTGGATTTTGGTTACATAACATCACTACTTAAAACCAACAAATTATCAACGTCTATTGATGTTAGAATGGCAAGTTGAACTGACGTTAAAATTCAGACATTTATCAGACGTTGGGATTGGGTCACCATACCTTACAGCTTAATATTGGTAATTTACGTCAATTTGACATCAGGATGTGACGTTTGGAAGATGTTGGATTTTGGTTACATAACATCACAAATTAAAACCAACAAATTATCAACGTCTATTGATGTTAGAATGGCAGGTTGAACTGACGTTAAAATTCAGACGTTTATCAGATGTTGGGATTTGGTCACAATACCTTACAGCTTAATGTTGGTAATTTACGTCAATTTGACATCAGGATGTGACGTTTGGAAGATGTTGGATTTTGGATACATGACATCACAAATTAAAACCAACAAATTATCAACATCTATTGATGTTAGAATGGCAGGTTGAACTGACGTTAAAATTCAGACATTTATCAGACGTTGGAATTTGGTCACCATACCTTACAGCTTAATGTTGGTGATTTACGTCAATTTGACATCAGGATGTGACGTTTGGAAGATGTTGGATTTTGGTTACATAACATCACTACTTAAAACCAAGAAATTATCAACGTCTATTGATGTTAGAATGGCAGGTTGAACTGACGTTAAAATTCAGACGTTCATCAGACGTTGGGATTTGGTCACGATAAATTACAGCTTAATGTTGGTAATTTACGTCAATTTGACATCAGGATGTGACGTTTGGAAGATGTTGGATTTTGGTTACATAACATCACTACTTAAAACCAACAAATTATCAACGTCTATTGATGTTAGAATGGCAGGTTGAACTGACGTTAAAATTCAGACGTTAATCAGACGTTGGGATTTGGTCACCATAACTTACAGCTTAATGTTGGTAATTTACATCAATTTGACATCAGGATGTGATGTTTGGAAGATGTTGGATTTTGGTTACATAGCATCCCTACTTAAAACCAACAAATTATCAAGGTCTATTGATGTTAGAATGGCAGGTTGAACTGACGTTAAAATTCAGACGTTTATCAGACGTTGGGATTTGGTCACAATACCTTACAGCTTAATGTTGCTAATTTACGTCAATTTGACATCAGGATGTGACGTTTGGAAGATGTTGGATTTTGGATACATGACATCACAAATTAAAACCAACAAATTATCAACGTCTATTGATGTTAGAATGGCAAGTTGAACTGATATTAAAATTCAGATGTTTATCAGACGTTGGGATTTGGTCACCATACCTTACAGCTTAATGTTGGTAATTTACGTCAATTTGACATCAGGATGTGATTTTTGGAAGATGTTGGATTTTGGTTACATAACATCAAAAATTAAAACCAACAAATTATCAACGTCTATTGATGTTAGAATGGCAGGTTGAACTGACGTTAAAATTCAGATGTTTATCAGACGTTGGGATTTGGTCACCATACCTTACAGCTTAATGTTGGTAATTTACATCAATTTGACATCAGGATGTGACGTTTGGAAGATGTTGGATTTTGGTTACTTAACATCACTACTTAAAACCAAAAAATTATCAACGTCTATTGATGTTAGAATGGCAGGTTGACTTGACGTTAAAATTCAGACGTTTATCAGACGTTGGGATTTGGTCACCATACCTTACAGCTTAATGTTGGTAATTTACGTCAATTTGACATCAGGATGTGACGTTTGGAAGATGTTGGATTTCGGTTACATAACATCACAAATTAAAACCAACAAATTATCAACGTCTATTGATGTTAGAATGGCAGGTTGAACTGACGTTAAAATTCAGACGTTCATCAGACATTGGGATTTGGTCACCATACCTTACAGCTTAATGTTGGTAATTTACGTCAATTTGACATCAGGATGTGACGTTTGGAAGATGTTGGATTTTGGTTACATAACATCACTACTTAAAACCAACAAATTATCAACGTCTATTGATGTTAGAATGGCAGGTTGAACTGACGTTAAAATTTAGACGTTTATCAGATGTTGGGATTTGGTCACCATACCTTACAGCTTAATGTTGGTAATTTATGTAAATTTGACATCAGGATGTGACGTTTGGAAGATGTTGGATTTTGGTTACATAACATCACTACTTAAAAGCAAGAAATTATCAACGTCTATTGATGTTAGAATGGCAGGTTGAACTGACGTTAAAATTCAGACGTTCATCAGACATTGGGATTTGGTCACCATACCTTACAGCTTAATGTTGGTAATTTACGTCAATTTGACATCAGGATGTGACGTTTGGAAGATGTTGGATTTTGGTTACATAACATCACTACTTAAAACCAACAAATTATCAACGTCTATTGATGTTAGAATGGCAGGTTGAACTGACGTTAAAATTCAGACATTTATCAGATGTTGGGATTTGGTCACCATACCTTACAGCTTAATGTTGGTAATTTATGTAAATTTGACATCAGGATGTGATTTTTGGAAGATGTTGGATTTTGGTTACATAACATCACAAATTAAAACCAACAAATTATCAACGTCTATTGATGTTAGAATGGCAGGTTGAACTGACGTTAAAATTCAGACGTTCATCAGACATTGGGATTTGGTCACCATACCTTACAGCTTAATGTTGGTAATTTACGTCAATTTGACATCAGGATGTGACGTTTGGAAGATGTTAGATTTTGGTTACATAACATCACTACTTAAAACCAACAAATTATCAACGTCTATTGATGTTAGAATGGCAGGTTGAACTGACGTTAAAATTCAGACATTTATCAGATGTTGGGATTTGGTCACCATACCTTACAGCTTAATGTTGGTAATTTATGTAAATTTGACATCAGGATGTGATTTTTGGAAGATGTTGGATTTTGGTTACATAACATCACTACTTAAAAGAAACAAATTATCAACGTCTATTGATGTTAGAATGGCAGGTTGAACTGATGTTAAAATTCAGATGTTTATCAGACGTTGGGATTTGGTCACCATACCTTACAGCTTAATGTTGGTAATTTACGTCAATTTGACATCAGGATGTGATTTTTGGAAGATGTTGGATTTTGGTTGCATAACATCACTACTTAAAACCAACGAATTATCAACGTCTATTGATGTTAGAATGGCAGGTTGAACTGACGTTAAAATTCAGACGTTAATCAGACGTTGGGATTTGGTCACCATACCATCCAACCATCCATCCATTATCTGTATCCGCTTATCCAATTTAGGGTCGCGGGGGGTCCAGAGCCTACCTGGAATCAGCGGGCGCAAGGCGGGAATACACCCTGGAGGGGACGCCAGTCCGTCACAGGGCAACACAGACACACACACATTCGGTCACCATACCTTACAGCTTAATGTTGGTAATTTATGTAAATTTGACATCAGGATGTGACGTTTGGAAGATGTTGGATTTTGGTTACATAGCATCCCTACTTAAAACCAACAAATTATCAACATCTATTGATGTTAGAATTGCAAGTTGAACTGACTTTAACATTCAGACGTTTATCAGACGTTGGGATTTGGTCACCATACCTTACAACTTAATGTTGGTAATTTACGTCAATTTGACATCAGGATGTGACGTTTGGAAGATGTTGGATTTTGGTTACATAACATCACTACTTAAAACCTACAAATTATCAAGGTCTATTGATGTTAGAATGGCAGGTTGAACTGACGTTAACATTCAGACGCTTATCAGACGTTGGGATTGGGTCACCATACCTTACAGCTTAATGTTGGTAATTTACGTCAATTTGACATCAGGATGTGAAGTTTGGAAGATGTTGGATTTTGGTTACATAACATCACAAATTAAAACCAACAAATTATCAACGTCTATTGATGCTAGAATGGCAAGTTGAACAGACGTTAAAATTCAGACATTTATCAGACGTTGGGATTTGGTCACCATACCTTACAGCTTAATGTTGGTGATTTATGTCAATTTGACATCAGGATGTGACGTTTGGAAGATGTTGGATTTTGGTTACATAACATCACTACTTAAAACCAACAAATTATCAACGTCTATTGATGTTAGAATGGCAGGTTGAACTAACGTTAAAATTCAGATGTTTATCAGACGTTGGCATTTGGTCACCATACCTTACAGCTTAATGTTGATAATTTACGTCAATTTGACATCAGGATGTGATTTTTGGAAGATGTTGGATTTTGGTTACATAACATCAAAAATTAAAACCAACAAATTATCAACGTCTATTGATGTTAGAATGGCAGGTTGAACTGACGTTAAAATTCAGACGTTTATCAGACGTTGGGATTTGGTCACCATACCTTACAGCTTAATGTTGGTGATTTACGTCAATTTGACATCAGGATGTGATTTTTGGAAGATGTTGGATTTTGGTTACATAACATCAAAAATTAAAACCAACAAATTATCAACGTCTATTGATGTTAGAATGGCAGGTTGAACTGACGTTAAAATTCAGATGTTTATCAGACGTTGGGATTTGGTCACCATACCTTACAGCTTAATGTTGGTAATTTACATCAATTTGACATCAGGATGTGACGTTTGGAAGATGTTGGATTTTGGTTACTTAACATCACTACTTAAAACCAAAAAATTATCAACGTCTATTGATGTTAGAATGGCAGGTTGACTTGACGTTAAAATTCAGACGTTTATCAGACGTTGGGATTTGGTCACCATACCTTACAGCTTAATGTTGGTAATTTACGTCAATTTGACATCAGGATGTGACGTTTGGAAGATGTTGGATTTCGGTTACATAACATCACAAATTAAAACCAACAAATTATCAACGTCTATTGATGTTAGAATGGCAGGTTGAACTGACGTTAAAATTCAGACGTTCATCAGACATTGGGATTTGGTCACCATACCTTACAGCTTAATGTTGGTAATTTACGTCAATTTGACATCAGGATGTGACGTTTGGAAGATGTTGGATTTTGGTTACATAACATCACTACTTAAAACCAACAAATTATCAACGTCTATTGATGTTAGAATGGCAGGTTGAACTGACGTTAAAATTTAGACGTTTATCAGATGTTGGGATTTGGTCACCATACCTTACAGCTTAATGTTGGTAATTTATGTAAATTTGACATCAGGATGTGACGTTTGGAAGATGTTGGATTTTGGTTACATAACATCACTACTTAAAAGCCACAAATTATCAACGTCTATTGATGTTAGAATGGCAGGTTGAACTGACGTTAAAATTCAGATGTTTATCAGACGTTGGGATTTGGTCACCATACCTTACAGCTTAATGTTGGTAATTTACGTCAATTTGACATCAGGATGTGACGTTTGGAAGATGTTGGATTTTGGTTGCATAACATCACAAAATAAAATCAACAAATTATCAACGTCTATTGATGTTAAAATGGCAGCTTGAACTGACGTTAAAATTCAGACGTTTATTAGACGTTGGGATTTGGTCACCATACCTTACAGCTTAATGTTGGTAATTTACGTCAATTTGACATCAGGATGTGACGTTTGGAAGATGTTGGATTTTGGTTACATAACATCACAAATTAAAACCAACAAATTATCAACGTCTATTGATGTTAGAATGGCAGGTTGAACTGACGTTAAAAGTCAGACGTTTATCAGATGTTGGGATTTGGTCACCATACCTTACAGCTTAATGTTGGTAATTTATGTAAATTTGACATCAGGATGTGACGTTTGGAAGATGTTGGATTTTGGTTGCATAACATCACAAAATAAAACCAAAATATTATCAACGTCTATTGATGTTAGAATGGCAGGTTGAACTGACGTTAAAATTCAGATGTTTATCAGACGTTGGGATTTGGTCACCATACCTTACAGCTTAATGTTGGTAATTTACATCAATTTGACATCAGGATGTGACGTTTGGAAGATGTTGGATTTTGGTTACATAACATCACTACTTAAAACCAACAAATTATCAACGTCTATTGATGTTAGAATGGCAAGATGAACTGACGTTAAAATTCAGACGTTTATCAGACGTTGGGATTGGGTCACCATACCTTACAGCTTAACGTTGGTAATTTACGTCAATTTGACATCAGGATGTGACGTTTGGAAGATGTTGGATTTCGGTTACATAACATCACAAATTAAAACCAACAAATTATCAACGTCTATTGATGTTAGAATGGCAGGTTTAACTGACGTTAAAATTCAGACATTTATCAGACGTTGGGATTTGGTCACCATACCTTACAGCTTAATGTTGGTAATTTATGTAAATTTGACATCAGGATGTGACGTTTGGAAGATGTTGGATTTTGGTTGCATAACATCACAAAATAAAACCAAAATATTATCAACGTCTATTGATGTTAGAATGGCAGGTTGAACTGACGTTAAAATTCAGATGTTTATCAGACGTTGGGATTTGGTCACCATACCTTACAGCTTAATGTTGGTAATTTACATCAATTTGACATCAGGATGTGACGTTTGGAAGATGTTGGATTTTGGTTACATAACATCACTACTTAAAACCAACAAATTATCAACGTCTATTGATGTTAGAATGGCAAGTTGAACTGATGTTAAAATTCAGACGTTTATCAGACGTTGGGATTGGGTCACCATACCTTACAGCTTAACGTTGGTAATTTACGTCAATTTGACATCAGGATGTGACGTTTGGAAGATGTTGGATTTCGGTTACATAACATCACAAATTAAAACCAACAAATTATCAACGTCTATTGATGTTAGAATGGCAGGTTTAACTGACGTTAAAATTCAGACATTTATCAGACGTTGGGATTTGGTCACCATACCTTACAGCTTAATGTTGGTGATTTACGTCAATTTGACATCAGGATGTGATTTTTGGAAGATGTTGGATTTTGGTTACATAACATCAAAAATTAAAACCAACAAATTATCAACGTCTATTGATGTTAGAATGGCAGGTTGAACTGACGTTAAAATTCAGATGTTTATCAGACGTTGGGATTTGGTCACCATACCTTACAGCTTAATGTTGGTAATTTACATCAATTTGACATCAGGATGTGACGTTTGGAAGATGTTGGATTTTGGTTACTTAACATCACTACTTAAAACCAAAAAATTATCAACGTCTATTGATGTTAGAATGGCAGGTTGACTTGACGTTAAAATTCAGACGTTTATCAGACGTTGGGATTTGGTCACCATACCTTACAGCTTAATGTTGGTAATTTACGTCAATTTGACATCAGGATGTGACGTTTGGAAGATGTTGGATTTCGGTTACATAACATCACAAATTAAAACCAACAAATTATCAACGTCTATTGATGTTAGAATGGCAGGTTGAACTGACGTTAAAATTCAGACGTTCATCAGACATTGGGATTTGGTCACCATACCTTACAGCTTAATGTTGGTAATTTACGTCAATTTGACATCAGGATGTGACGTTTGGAAGATGTTGGATTTTGGTTACATAACATCACTACTTAAAACCAACAAATTATCAACGTCTATTGATGTTAGAATGGCAGGTTGAACTGACGTTAAAATTTAGACGTTTATCAGATGTTGGGATTTGGTCACCATACCTTACAGCTTAATGTTGGTAATTTATGTAAATTTGACATCAGGATGTGACGTTTGGAAGATGTTGGATTTTGGTTACATAACATCACTACTTAAAAGCCACAAATTATCAACGTCTATTGATGTTAGAATGGCAGGTTGAACTGACGTTAAAATTCAGATGTTTATCAGACGTTGGGATTTGGTCACCATACCTTACAGCTTAATGTTGGTAATTTACGTCAATTTGACATCAGGATGTGACGTTTGGAAGATGTTGGATTTTGGTTGCATAACATCACAAAATAAAATCAACAAATTATCAACGTCTATTGATGTTAAAATGGCAGCTTGAACTGACGTTAAAATTCAGACGTTTATTAGACGTTGGGATTTGGTCACCATACCTTACAGCTTAATGTTGGTAATTTACGTCAATTTGACATCAGGATGTGACGTTTGGAAGATGTTGGATTTTGGTTACATAACATCACAAATTAAAACCAACAAATTATCAACGTCTATTGATGTTAGAATGGCAGGTTGAACTGACGTTAAAAGTCAGACGTTTATCAGATGTTGGGATTTGGTCACCATACCTTACAGCTTAATGTTGGTAATTTATGTAAATTTGACATCAGGATGTGACGTTTGGAAGATGTTGGATTTTGGTTGCATAACATCACAAAATAAAACCAAAATATTATCAACGTCTATTGATGTTAGAATGGCAGGTTGAACTGACGTTAAAATTCAGATGTTTATCAGACGTTGGGATTTGGTCACCATACCTTACAGCTTAATGTTGGTAATTTACATCAATTTGACATCAGGATGTGACGTTTGGAAGATGTTGGATTTTGGTTACATAACATCACTACTTAAAACCAACAAATTATCAACGTCTATTGATGTTAGAATGGCAAGATGAACTGACGTTAAAATTCAGACGTTTATCAGACGTTGGGATTGGGTCACCATACCTTACAGCTTAACGTTGGTAATTTACGTCAATTTGACATCAGGATGTGACGTTTGGAAGATGTTGGATTTCGGTTACATAACATCACAAATTAAAACCAACAAATTATCAACGTCTATTGATGTTAGAATGGCAGGTTTAACTGACGTTAAAATTCAGACATTTATCAGACGTTGGGATTTGGTCACCATACCTTACAGCTTAATGTTGGTAATTTATGTAAATTTGACATCAGGATGTGACGTTTGGAAGATGTTGGATTTTGGTTGCATAACATCACAAAATAAAACCAAAATATTATCAACGTCTATTGATGTTAGAATGGCAGGTTGAACTGACGTTAAAATTCAGATGTTTATCAGACGTTGGGATTTGGTCACCATACCTTACAGCTTAATGTTGGTAATTTACATCAATTTGACATCAGGATGTGACGTTTGGAAGATGTTGGATTTTGGTTACATAACATCACTACTTAAAACCAACAAATTATCAACGTCTATTGATGTTAGAATGGCAAGTTGAACTGATGTTAAAATTCAGACGTTTATCAGACGTTGGGATTGGGTCACCATACCTTACAGCTTAACGTTGGTAATTTACGTCAATTTGACATCAGGATGTGACGTTTGGAAGATGTTGGATTTCGGTTACATAACATCACAAATTAAAACCAACAAATTATCAACGTCTATTGATGTTAGAATGGCAGGTTTAACTGACGTTAAAATTCAGACATTTATCAGACGTTGGGATTTGGTCACCATACCTTACAGCTTAATGTTGGTGATTTACGTCAATTTGACATCAGGATGTGACGTTTGGAAGATGTTGGATTTTGGTTACATAACATCACAAATTAAAACCAACAAATTTTCAACGTCTATTGATGTTAGAATGGCAAGTTGAACTGACGTTAAAATTCAGACATTTATCAGACGTTGGGATTTGGTCACCATACCTCACAGCTTAATGTTGGTAATTTACATCAATTTGACATCAGGATGTGACGTTTGGAAGATGTTGGATTTTGGTTACATAAAATCACTACTTAAAACCAAGAAATTATCAATGTCTATTGATGTTAGAATGGCAGGTTGAACTGACGTTAAAGTTTAGACGTTTATCAGACGTTGGGATTTGGTCACTATACCTTACAGCTTAATGTTGGTAATTTATGTAAATTTGACATCAGGATGTGACGTTTGGAAGATGTTGGATTTTGGTTGCATAACATCACAAAATAAAACCAAAATATTATCAACGTCTATTGATGTTAGAATGGCAGGTTGAACTGACGTTAAAATTCAGATGTTTATCAGACGTTGGGATTTGGTCACCATACCTTACAGCTTAATGTTGGTAATTTACATCAATTTGACATCAGGATGTGACGTTTGGAAGATGTTGGATTTTGGTTACATAACATCACTACTTAAAACCAACAAATTATCAACGTCTATTGATGTTAGAATGGCAAGTTGAACTGATGTTAAAATTCAGACGTTTATCAGACGTTGGGATTGGGTCACCATACCTTACAGCTTAACGTTGGTAATTTACGTCAATTTGACATCAGGATGTGACGTTTGGAAGATGTTGGATTTCGGTTACATAACATCACAAATTAAAACCAACAAATTATCAACGTCTATTGATGTTAGAATGGCAGGTTTAACTGACGTTAAAATTCAGACATTTATCAGACGTTGGGATTTGGTCACCATACCTTACAGCTTAATGTTGGTGATTTACGTCAATTTGACATCAGGATGTGACGTTTGGAAGATGTTGGATTTTGGTTACATAACATCACAAATTAAAACCAACAAATTATCAACGTCTATTGATGTTAGAATGGCAAGTTGAACTGACGTTAAAATTCAGACATTTATCAGACGTTGGGATTTGGTCACCATACCTCACAGCTTAATGTTGGTAATTTACATCAATTTGACATCAGGATGTGACGTTTGGAAGATGTTGGATTTTGGTTACATAAAATCACTACTTAAAACCAAGAAATTATCAATGTCTATTGATGTTAGAATGGCAGGTTGAACTGACGTTAAAGTTCAGACGTTTATCAGACGTTGGGATTTGGTCACTATACCTTACAGCTTAATGTTGATAATTTATGTAAATTTGACATCAGGATGTGACGTTTGGAAGATGTTGGATTTTGGTTACATAGCATCCCTACTTAAAACCAACAAATTATCAACGTCTATTGATGTTAGAATTGCAAGTTGAACTGACGTTAAAATTCAGACATTTATCAGATGTTGGGATTTGGTCACCATACCTTACAGCATAATTTTGGTAATTTACGTCAATTTGACATCAGGATGTGACGTTTGGAAGATGTTGGATTTTGGTTACATAACATCACTACTTAAAACCAACAAATTATCAACGTCTATTGATGTTAGAATGGCAGGTTGAACTGACGTTAAAATTTAGACGTTTATCAGATGTTGGGATTTGGTCACCATACCTTACAGCTTAATGTTGGTAATTTATGTAAATTTGACATCAGGATGTGACGTTTGGAAGATGTTGGATTTTGGTTGCATAACATCACAAAATAAAACCAAAATATTATCAACGTCTATTGATGTTAGAATGGCAGGTTGAACTGACGTTAAAATTCAGATGTTTATCAGACGTTGGGATTTGGTCACCATACCTTACAGCTTAATGTTGGTAATTTACATCAATTTGACATCAGGATGTGACGTTTGGAAGATGTTGGATTTTGGTTACATAACATCACTACTTAAAACCAACAAATTATCAACGTCTATTGATGTTAGAATGGCAAGATGAACTGACGTTAAAATTCAGACGTTTATCAGACGTTGGGATTGGGTCACCATACCTTACAGCTTAACGTTGGTAATTTACGTCAATTTGACATCAGGATGTGACGTTTGGAAGATGTTGGATTTCGGTTACATAACATCACAAATTAAAACCAACAAATTATCAACGTCTATTGATGTTAGAATGGCAGGTTTAACTGACGTTAAAATTCAGACATTTATCAGACGTTGGGATTTGGTCACCATACCTTACAGCTTAATGTTGGTAATTTATGTAAATTTGACATCAGGATGTGACGTTTGGAAGATGTTGGATTTTGGTTGCATAACATCACAAAATAAAACCAAAATATTATCAACGTCTATTGATGTTAGAATGGCAGGTTGAACTGACGTTAAAATTCAGATGTTTATCAGACGTTGGGATTTGGTCACCATACCTTACAGCTTAATGTTGGTAATTTACATCAATTTGACATCAGGATGTGACGTTTGGAAGATGTTGGATTTTGGTTACATAACATCACTACTTAAAACCAACAAATTATCAACGTCTATTGATGTTAGAATGGCAAGTTGAACTGATGTTAAAATTCAGACGTTTATCAGACGTTGGGATTGGGTCACCATACCTTACAGCTTAACGTTGGTAATTTACGTCAATTTGACATCAGGATGTGACGTTTGGAAGATGTTGGATTTCGGTTACATAACATCACAAATTAAAACCAACAAATTATCAACGTCTATTGATGTTAGAATGGCAGGTTTAACTGACGTTAAAATTCAGACATTTATCAGACGTTGGGATTTGGTCACCATACCTTACAGCTTAATGTTGGTGATTTACGTCAATTTGACATCAGGATGTGACGTTTGGAAGATGTTGGATTTTGGTTACATAACATCACAAATTAAAACCAACAAATTTTCAACGTCTATTGATGTTAGAATGGCAAGTTGAACTGACGTTAAAATTCAGACATTTATCAGACGTTGGGATTTGGTCACCATACCTCACAGCTTAATGTTGGTAATTTACATCAATTTGACATCAGGATGTGACGTTTGGAAGATGTTGGATTTTGGTTACATAAAATCACTACTTAAAACCAAGAAATTATCAATGTCTATTGATGTTAGAATGGCAGGTTGAACTGACGTTAAAGTTTAGACGTTTATCAGACGTTGGGATTTGGTCACTATACCTTACAGCTTAATGTTGGTAATTTATGTAAATTTGACATCAGGATGTGACGTTTGGAAGATGTTGGATTTTGGTTGCATAACATCACAAAATAAAACCAAAATATTATCAACGTCTATTGATGTTAGAATGGCAGGTTGAACTGACGTTAAAATTCAGATGTTTATCAGACGTTGGGATTTGGTCACCATACCTTACAGCTTAATGTTGGTAATTTACATCAATTTGACATCAGGATGTGACGTTTGGAAGATGTTGGATTTTGGTTACATAACATCACTACTTAAAACCAACAAATTATCAACGTCTATTGATGTTAGAATGGCAAGTTGAACTGATGTTAAAATTCAGACGTTTATCAGACGTTGGGATTGGGTCACCATACCTTACAGCTTAACGTTGGTAATTTACGTCAATTTGACATCAGGATGTGACGTTTGGAAGATGTTGGATTTCGGTTACATAACATCACAAATTAAAACCAACAAATTATCAACGTCTATTGATGTTAGAATGGCAGGTTTAACTGACGTTAAAATTCAGACATTTATCAGACGTTGGGATTTGGTCACCATACCTTACAGCTTAATGTTGGTGATTTACGTCAATTTGACATCAGGATGTGACGTTTGGAAGATGTTGGATTTTGGTTACATAACATCACAAATTAAAACCAACAAATTTTCAACGTCTATTGATGTTAGAATGGCAAGTTGAACTGACGTTAAAATTCAGACATTTATCAGACGTTGGGATTTGGTCACCATACCTCACAGCTTAATGTTGGTAATTTACATCAATTTGACATCAGGATGTGACGTTTGGAAGATGTTGGATTTTGGTTACATAAAATCACTACTTAAAACCAAGAAATTATCAATGTCTATTGATGTTAGAATGGCAGGTTGAACTGACGTTAAAGTTCAGACGTTTATCAGACGTTGGGATTTGGTCACTATACCTTACAGCTTAATGTTGATAATTTATGTAAATTTGACATCAGGATGTGACGTTTGGAAGATGTTGGATTTTGGTTACATAGCATCCCTACTTAAAACCAACAAATTATCAACGTCTATTGATGTTAGAATTGCAAGTTGAACTGACGTTAAAATTCAGACATTTATCAGATGTTGGGATTTGGTCACCATACCTTACAGCATAATTTTGGTAATTTACGTCAATTTGACATCAGGATGTGATTTTTGGAAGATGTTGGATTTTGGTTACATAAAATCACTACTTAAAACCAAGAAATTATCAATGTCTATTGATGTTAGAATGGCAGGTTGAACTGACGTTAAAGTTCAGACGTTTATCAGACGTTGGGATTTGGTCACTATACCTTACAGCTTAATGTTGATAATTTATGTAAATTTGACATCAGGATGTGACGTTTGGAAGATGTTGGATTTTGGTTACATAGCATCCCTACTTAAAACCAACAAATTATCAACGTCTATTGATGTTAGAATTGCAAGTTGAACTGACGTTAAAATTCAGACATTTATCAGATGTTGGGATTTGGTCACCATACCTTACAGCATAATTTTGGTAATTTACGTCAATTTGACATCAGGATGTGATTTTTGGAAGATGTTGGATTTTGGTTACATAACATCACTACTTAAAAGCAAGAAATTATCAACGTCTATTGATGTTAGAATGGCAGGTTGAACTGACGTTAAAATTCAGACGTTCATCAGACATTGGGATTTGGTCACCATACCTTACAGCTTAATGTTGGTAATTTACGTCAATTTGACATCAGGATGTGACGTTTGGAAGTTGTTGGATTTTGGTTACATAACATCACTACTTAAAACCTACAAATTATCAAGGTCTATTGATGTTAGAATGGCAGGTTGAACTGACGTTAACATTCAGACGCTTATCAGACGTTGGGATTGGGTCACCATACCTTACAGCTTAATGTTGGTAATTTACGTCAATTTGACATCAGGATGTGACGTTTGGAAGATGTTGGATTTTGGTTGCATAACATCACAAAATAAAATCAACAAATTATCAACGTCTATTGATGTTAAAATGGCAGGTTGAACTGACGTTAAAATTCAGACGTTTATTAGACGTTGGGATTTGGTCACCATACCTTACAGCTTAATGTTGGTAATTTACGTCAATTTGACATCAGGATGTGACGTTTGGAAGATGTTGGATTTTGGTTACATAACATCACAAATTAAAACCAACAAATTATCAACGTCTATTGATGTTAGAATGGCAGGTTGAACTGACGTTAAAAGTCAGACGTTTATCAGATGTTGGGATTTGGTCACCATACCTTACAGCTTAATGTTGGTAATTTATGTAAATTTGACATCAGGATGTGACGTTTGGAAGATGTTGGATTTTGGTTGCATAACATCACAAAATAAAACCAAAATATTATCAACGTCTATTGATGTTAGAATGGCAGGTTGAACTGACGTTAAAATTCAGATGTTTATCAGACGTTGGGATTTGGTCACCATACCTTACAGCTTAATGTTGGTAATTTACATCAATTTGACATCAGGATGTGACGTTTGGAAGATGTTGGATTTTGGTTACATAACATCACTACTTAAAACCAACAAATTATCAACATCTATTGATGTTAGAATGGCAAGTTGAACTGACGTTAAAATTCAGACGTTTATCAGACGTTGGGATTGGGTCACCATACCTTACAGCTTAACGTTGGTAATTTACGTCAATTTGACATCAGGATGTGACGTTTGGAAGATGTTGGATTTCGGTTACATAACATCACAAATTAAAACCAACAAATTATCAACGTCTATTGATGTTAGAATGGCAGGTTTAACTGACGTTAAAATTCAGACATTTATCAGACGTTGGGATTTGGTCACCATACCTTACAGCTTAATGTTGGTGATTTACGTCAATTTGACATCAGGATGTGACGTTTGGAAGATGTTGGATTTTGGTTACATAACATCACAAATTAAAACCAACAAATTTTCAACGTCTATTGATGTTAGAATGGCAAGTTGAACTGACGTTAAAATTCAGACATTTATCAGACGTTGGGATTTGGTCACCATACCTCACAGCTTAATGTTGGTAATTTACATCAATTTGACATCAGGATGTGACGTTTGGAAGATGTTGGATTTTGGTTACATAACATCACAAATTAAAACCAACAAATTATCAACGTCTATTGATGTTAGAATGGCAGGTTGAACTGACGTTAAAAGTCAGACGTTTATCAGATGTTGGGATTTGGTCACCATACCTTACAGCTTAATGTTGGTAATTTATGTAAATTTGACATCAGGATGTGACGTTTGGAAGATGTTGGATTTTGGTTACATAACATCACTACTTAAAAGAAACAAATTATCAACGTCTATTGATGTTAGAATGGCAGGTTGAACTGATGTTAAAATTCAGATGTTTATCAGACGTTGGGATTTGGTCACCATACCTTACAGCTTAATGTTGGTAATTTACGTCAATTTGACATCAGGATGTGATTTTTGGAAGATGTTGGATTTTGGTTGCATAACATCACTACTTAAAACCAACGAATTATCAACGTCTATTGATGTTAGAATGGCAGGTTGAACTGACGTTAAAATTCAGACGTTAATCAGACGTTGGGATTTGGTCACCATACCATCCAACCATCCATCCATTATCTGTATCCGCTTATCCAATTTAGGGTCGCGGGGGGTCCAGAGCCTACCTGGAATCAGCGGGCGCAAGGCGGGAATACACCCTGGAGGGGACGCCAGTCCGTCACAGGGCAACACAGACACACACACATTCGGTCACCATACCTTACAGCTTAATGTTGGTAATTTATGTAAATTTGACATCAGGATGTGACGTTTGGAAGATGTTGGATTTTGATTACATAGCATCACAAATTAAAACCAACAAATTATCAACATCTATTGATGTTAGAATTGCAAGTTGAACTGACTTTAACATTCAGACGTTTATCAGACGTTGGGATTTGGTCACCATACCTTACAACTTAATGTTGGTAATTTACGTCAATTTGACATCAGGATGTGACGTTTGGAAGATGTTGGATTTTGGTTACATAACATCACTACTTAAAACCTACAAATTATCAAGGTCTATTGATGTTAGAATGGCAGGTTGAA
This sequence comes from Hoplias malabaricus, assembly GCF_029633855.1. Classification (NCBI taxonomy): domain Eukaryota; kingdom Metazoa; phylum Chordata; class Actinopteri; order Characiformes; family Erythrinidae; genus Hoplias; species Hoplias malabaricus. The sequence continues at coordinate 28,120,008 of NC_089819.1, forward strand.
CTGACGTTAACATTCAGACGCTTATCAGACGTTGGGATTGGGTCACCATACCTTACAGCTTAATGTTGGTAATTTACGTCAATTTGACATCAGGATGTGACGTTTGGAAGATGTTGGATTTTGGTTGCATAACATCACAAAATAAAATCAACAAATTATCAACGTCTATTGATGTTAAAATGGCAGGTTGAACTGACGTTAAAATTCAGACGTTTATTAGACGTTGGGATTTGGTCACCATACCTTACAGCTTAATGTTGGTAATTTACGTCAATTTGACATCAGGATGTGACGTTTGGAAGATGTTGGATTTTGGTTACATAACATCACAAATTAAAACCAACAAATTATCAACGTCTATTGATGTTAGAATGGCAGGTTGAACTGACGTTAAAAGTCAGACGTTTATCAGATGTTGGGATTTGGTCACCATACCTTACAGCTTAATGTTGGTAATTTATGTAAATTTGACATCAGGATGTGACGTTTGGAAGATGTTGGATTTTGGTTGCATAACATCACAAAATAAAACCAAAATATTATCAACGTCTATTGATGTTAGAATGGCAGGTTGAACTGACGTTAAAATTCAGATGTTTATCAGACGTTGGGATTTGGTCACCATACCTTACAGCTTAATGTTGGTAATTTACATCAATTTGACATCAGGATGTGACGTTTGGAAGATGTTGGATTTTGGTTACATAACATCACTACTTAAAACCAACAAATTATCAACATCTATTGATGTTAGAATGGCAGGTTTAACTGACGTTAAAATTCAGACATTTATCAGACGTTGGGATTTGGTCACCATACCTTACAGCTTAATGTTGGTGATTTACGTCAATTTGACATCAGGATGTGACGTTTGGAAGATGTTGGATTTTGGTTACATAACATCACAAATTAAAACCAACAAATTTTCAACGTCTATTGATGTTAGAATGGCAAGTTGAACTGACGTTAAAATTCAGACATTTATCAGACGTTGGGATTTGGTCACCATACCTCACAGCTTAATGTTGGTAATTTACATCAATTTGACATCAGGATGTGACGTTTGGAAGATGTTGGATTTTGGTTACATAAAATCACTACTTAAAACCAAGAAATTATCAATGTCTATTGATGTTAGAATGGCAGGTTGAACTGACGTTAAAGTTTAGACGTTTATCAGACGTTGGGATTTGGTCACTATACCTTACAGCTTAATGTTGGTAATTTATGTAAATTTGACATCAGGATGTGACGTTTGGAAGATGTTGGATTTTGGTTGCATAACATCACAAAATAAAACCAAAATATTATCAACGTCTATTGATGTTAGAATGGCAGGTTGAACTGACGTTAAAATTCAGATGTTTATCAGACGTTGGGATTTGGTCACCATACCTTACAGCTTAATGTTGGTAATTTACATCAATTTGACATCAGGATGTGACGTTTGGAAGATGTTGGATTTTGGTTACATAACATCACTACTTAAAACCAACAAATTATCAACGTCTATTGATGTTAGAATGGCAAGTTGAACTGATGTTAAAATTCAGACGTTTATCAGACGTTGGGATTGGGTCACCATACCTTACAGCTTAACGTTGGTAATTTACGTCAATTTGACATCAGGATGTGACGTTTGGAAGATGTTGGATTTCGGTTACATAACATCACAAATTAAAACCAACAAATTATCAACGTCTATTGATGTTAGAATGGCAGGTTTAACTGACGTTAAAATTCAGACATTTATCAGACGTTGGGATTTGGTCACCATACCTTACAGCTTAATGTTGGTGATTTACGTCAATTTGACATCAGGATGTGACGTTTGGAAGATGTTGGATTTTGGTTACATAACATCACAAATTAAAACCAACAAATTTTCAACGTCTATTGATGTTAGAATGGCAAGTTGAACTGACGTTAAAATTCAGACATTTATCAGACGTTGGGATTTGGTCACCATACCTCACAGCTTAATGTTGGTAATTTACATCAATTTGACATCAGGATGTGACGTTTGGAAGATGTTGGATTTTGGTTACATAAAATCACTACTTAAAACCAAGAAATTATCAATGTCTATTGATGTTAGAATGGCAGGTTGAACTGACGTTAAAGTTCAGACGTTTATCAGACGTTGGGATTTGGTCACTATACCTTACAGCTTAATGTTGATAATTTATGTAAATTTGACATCAGGATGTGACGTTTGGAAGATGTTGGATTTTGGTTACATAGCATCCCTACTTAAAACCAACAAATTATCAACGTCTATTGATGTTAGAATTGCAAGTTGAACTGACGTTAAAATTCAGACATTTATCAGATGTTGGGATTTGGTCACCATACCTTACAGCATAATTTTGGTAATTTACGTCAATTTGACATCAGGATGTGATTTTTGGAAGATGTTGGATTTTGGTTACATAAAATCACTACTTAAAACCAAGAAATTATCAATGTCTATTGATGTTAGAATGGCAGGTTGAACTGACGTTAAAGTTCAGACGTTTATCAGACGTTGGGATTTGGTCACTATACCTTACAGCTTAATGTTGATAATTTATGTAAATTTGACATCAGGATGTGACGTTTGGAAGATGTTGGATTTTGGTTACATAGCATCCCTACTTAAAACCAACAAATTATCAACGTCTATTGATGTTAGAATTGCAAGTTGAACTGACGTTAAAATTCAGACATTTATCAGATGTTGGGATTTGGTCACCATACCTTACAGCATAATTTTGGTAATTTACGTCAATTTGACATCAGGATGTGATTTTTGGAAGATGTTGGATTTTGGTTACATAACATCACTACTTAAAAGCAAGAAATTATCAACGTCTATTGATGTTAGAATGGCAGGTTGAACTGACGTTAAAATTCAGACGTTCATCAGACATTGGGATTTGGTCACCATACCTTACAGCTTAATGTTGGTAATTTACGTCAATTTGACATCAGGATGTGACGTTTGGAAGTTGTTGGATTTTGGTTACATAACATCACTACTTAAAACCTACAAATTATCAAGGTCTATTGATGTTAGAATGGCAGGTTGAACTGACGTTAACATTCAGACGCTTATCAGACGTTGGGATTGGGTCACCATACCTTACAGCTTAATGTTGGTAATTTACGTCAATTTGACATCAGGATGTGACGTTTGGAAGATGTTGGATTTTGGTTGCATAACATCACAAAATAAAATCAACAAATTATCAACGTCTATTGATGTTAAAATGGCAGGTTGAACTGACGTTAAAATTCAGACGTTTATTAGACGTTGGGATTTGGTCACCATACCTTACAGCTTAATGTTGGTAATTTACGTCAATTTGACATCAGGATGTGACGTTTGGAAGATGTTGGATTTTGGTTACATAACATCACAAATTAAAACCAACAAATTATCAACGTCTATTGATGTTAGAATGGCAGGTTGAACTGACGTTAAAAGTCAGACGTTTATCAGATGTTGGGATTTGGTCACCATACCTTACAGCTTAATGTTGGTAATTTATGTAAATTTGACATCAGGATGTGACGTTTGGAAGATGTTGGATTTTGGTTGCATAACATCACAAAATAAAACCAAAATATTATCAACGTCTATTGATGTTAGAATGGCAGGTTGAACTGACGTTAAAATTCAGATGTTTATCAGACGTTGGGATTTGGTCACCATACCTTACAGCTTAATGTTGGTAATTTACATCAATTTGACATCAGGATGTGACGTTTGGAAGATGTTGGATTTTGGTTACATAACATCACTACTTAAAACCAACAAATTATCAACATCTATTGATGTTAGAATGGCAAGTTGAACTGACGTTAAAATTCAGACGTTTATCAGACGTTGGGATTGGGTCACCATACCTTACAGCTTAACGTTGGTAATTTACGTCAATTTGACATCAGGATGTGACGTTTGGAAGATGTTGGATTTCGGTTACATAACATCACAAATTAAAACCAACAAATTATCAACGTCTATTGATGTTAGAATGGCAGGTTTAACTGACGTTAAAATTCAGACATTTATCAGACGTTGGGATTTGGTCACCATACCTTACAGCTTAATGTTGGTGATTTACGTCAATTTGACATCAGGATGTGACGTTTGGAAGATGTTGGATTTTGGTTACATAACATCACAAATTAAAACCAACAAATTTTCAACGTCTATTGATGTTAGAATGGCAAGTTGAACTGACGTTAAAATTCAGACATTTATCAGACGTTGGGATTTGGTCACCATACCTCACAGCTTAATGTTGGTAATTTACATCAATTTGACATCAGGATGTGACGTTTGGAAGATGTTGGATTTTGGTTACATAACATCACAAATTAAAACCAACAAATTATCAACGTCTATTGATGTTAGAATGGCAGGTTGAACTGACGTTAAAAGTCAGACGTTTATCAGATGTTGGGATTTGGTCACCATACCTTACAGCTTAATGTTGGTAATTTATGTAAATTTGACATCAGGATGTGACGTTTGGAAGATGTTGGATTTTGGTTACATAACATCACTACTTAAAAGAAACAAATTATCAACGTCTATTGATGTTAGAATGGCAGGTTGAACTGATGTTAAAATTCAGATGTTTATCAGACGTTGGGATTTGGTCACCATACCTTACAGCTTAATGTTGGTAATTTACGTCAATTTGACATCAGGATGTGATTTTTGGAAGATGTTGGATTTTGGTTGCATAACATCACTACTTAAAACCAACGAATTATCAACGTCTATTGATGTTAGAATGGCAGGTTGAACTGACGTTAAAATTCAGACGTTAATCAGACGTTGGGATTTGGTCACCATACCATCCAACCATCCATCCATTATCTGTATCCGCTTATCCAATTTAGGGTCGCGGGGGGTCCAGAGCCTACCTGGAATCAGCGGGCGCAAGGCGGGAATACACCCTGGAGGGGACGCCAGTCCGTCACAGGGCAACACAGACACACACACATTCGGTCACCATACCTTACAGCTTAATGTTGGTAATTTATGTAAATTTGACATCAGGATGTGACGTTTGGAAGATGTTGGATTTTGATTACATAGCATCACAAATTAAAACCAACAAATTATCAACATCTATTGATGTTAGAATTGCAAGTTGAACTGACTTTAACATTCAGACGTTTATCAGACGTTGGGATTTGGTCACCATACCTTACAACTTAATGTTGGTAATTTACGTCAATTTGACATCAGGATGTGACGTTTGGAAGATGTTGGATTTTGGTTACATAACATCACTACTTAAAACCTACAAATTATCAAGGTCTATTGATGTTAGAATGGCAGGTTGAACTGACGTTAACATTCAGACGCTTATCAGACGTTGGGATTGGGTCACCATACCTTACAGCTTAATGTTGGTAATTTACGTCAATTTGACATCAGGATGTGACGTTTGGAAGATGTTGGATTTTGGTTGCATAACATCACAAAATAAAATCAACAAATTATCAACGTCTATTGATGTTAAAATGGCAGGTTGAACTGACGTTAAAATTCAGACGTTTATTAGACGTTGGGATTTGGTCACCATACCTTACAGCTTAATGTTGGTAATTTACGTCAATTTGACATCAGGATGTGACGTTTGGAAGATGTTGGATTTTGGTTACATAACATCACAAATTAAAACCAACAAATTATCAACGTCTATTGATGTTAGAATGGCAGGTTGAACTGACGTTAAAAGTCAGACGTTTATCAGATGTTGGGATTTGGTCACCATACCTTACAGCTTAATGTTGGTAATTTATGTAAATTTGACATCAGGATGTGACGTTTGGAAGATGTTGGATTTTGGTTGCATAACATCACAAAATAAAACCAAAATATTATCAACGTCTATTGATGTTAGAATGGCAGGTTGAACTGACGTTAAAATTCAGATGTTTATCAGACGTTGGGATTTGGTCACCATACCTTACAGCTTAATGTTGGTAATTTACATCAATTTGACATCAGGATGTGACGTTTGGAAGATGTTGGATTTTGGTTACATAACATCACTACTTAAAACCAACAAATTATCAACATCTATTGATGTTAGAATGGCAAGTTGAACTGACGTTAAAATTCAGACGTTTATCAGACGTTGGGATTGGGTCACCATACCTTACAGCTTAACGTTGGTAATTTACGTCAATTTGACATCAGGATGTGACGTTTGGAAGATGTTGGATTTCGGTTACATAACATCACAAATTAAAACCAACAAATTATCAACGTCTATTGATGTTAGAATGGCAGGTTTAACTGACGTTAAAATTCAGACATATATCAGACGTTGGGATTTGGTCACCATACCTTACAGCTTAATGTTGGTGATTTACGTCAATTTGACATCAGGATGTGACGTTTGGAAGATGTTGGATTTTGGTTACATAACATCACAAATTAAAACCAACAAATTTTCAACGTCTATTGATGTTAGAATGGCAAGTTGAACTGACGTTAAAATTCAGACATTTATCAGACGTTGGGATTTGGTCACCATACCTCACAGCTTAATGTTGGTAATTTACATCAATTTGACATCAGGATGTGACGTTTGGAAGATGTTGGATTTTGGTTACATAAAATCACTACTGAAAACCAAGAAATTATCAATGTCTATTGATGTTAGAATGGCAGGTTGAACTGACGTTAAAGTTCAGACGTTTATCAGACGTTGGGATTTGGTCACTATACCTTACAGCTTAATGTTGATAATTTATGTAAATTTGACATCAGGATGTGACGTTTGGAAGATGTTGGATTTTGGTTACATAGCATCCCTACTTAAAACCAACAAATTATCAACGTCTATTGATGTTAGAATTGCAAGTTGAACTGACGTTAAAATTCAGACATTTATCAGATGTTGGGATTTGGTCACCATACCTTACAGCATAATTTTGGTAATTTACGTCAATTTGACATCAGGATGTGATTTTTGGAAGATGTTGGATTTTGGTTACATAACATCACTACTTAAAAGCAAGAAATTATCAACGTCTATTGATGTTAGAATGGCAGGTTGAACTGACGTTAAAATTCAGACGTTCATCAGACATTGGGATTTGGTCACCATACCTTACAGCTTAATGTTGGTAATTTACGTCAATTTGACATCAGGATGTGACGTTTGGAAGATGTTGGATTTTGGTTACATAACATCACTACTTAAAACCAACAAATTATCAACGTCTATTGATGTTAGAATGGCAGGTTGAACTGACGTTAAAATTCAGACATTTATCAGATGTTGGGATTTGGTCACCATACCTTACAGCTTAATGTTGGTAATTTATGTAAATTTGACATCAGGATGTGATTTTTGGAAGATGTTGGATTTTGGTTACATAACATCACAAATTAAAACCAACAAATTATCAACGTCTATTGATGTTAGAATGGCAGGTTGAACTGACGTTAAAATTCAGACGTTCATCAGACATTGGGATTTGGTCACCATACCTTACAGCTTAATGTTGGTAATTTACGTCAATTTGACATCAGGATGTGACGTTTGGAAGATGTTAGATTTTGGTTACATAACATCACTACTTAAAACCAACAAATTATCAACGTCTATTGATGTTAGAATGGCAGGTTGAACTGACGTTAAAATTCAGACGTTAATCAGACGTTGGGATTTGGTCACCATACCTTACAGCTTAATGTTGGTAATTTATGTAAATTTGACATCAGGATGTGACGTTTGGAAGATGTTGGATTTTGGTTACATAACATCACTACTTAAAACCAACAAATTATCAACGTCTATTGATGTTAGAATGGCAGGTTGAACTGACGTTAAAATTTAGACGTTTATCAGATGTTGGGATTTGGTCACCATACCTTACAGCTTAATGTTGGTAATTTATGTAAATTTGACATCAGGATGTGACGTTTGGAAGATGTTGGATTTTGGTTACATAACATCACTACTTAAAAGCCACAAATTATCAACGTCTATTGATGTTAGAATGGCAGGTTGAACTGACGTTAAAATTCAGATGTTTATCAGACGTTGGGATTTGGTCACCATACCTTACAGCTTAATGTTGGTAATTTACATCAATTTGACATCAGGATGTGACGTTTGGAAGATGTTGGATTTTGGTTGCATAACATCACAAATTAAAACCAACAAACTATCAACGTCTATTGATGTTAGAATGGCAGGTTGAACTGACGTTAAAATTCAGATGTTTATCAGACGTTGGGATTTGGTCACCATACCTTACAGCTTAATGTTGGTAATTTACGTCAATTTGACATCAGGATGTGACGTTTGGAAGATGTTGGATTTTGGTTACATAACATCACAAATTAAAACCAACAAATTATCAACGTCTATTGATGTTAGAATGGCAGGTTGAACTGACGTTAAAAGTCAGACGTTTATCAGATGTTGGGATTTGGTCACCATACCTTACAGCTTAATGTTGGTAATTTATGTAAATTTGACATCAGGATGTGACGTTTGGAAGATGTTGGATTTTGGTTGCATAACATCACAAAATAAAACCAAAATATTATCAACGTCTATTGATGTTAGAATGGCAGGTTGAACTGACGTTAAAATTCAGATGTTTATCAGACGTTGGGATTTGGTCACCATACCTTACAGCTTAATGTTGGTAATTTACATCAATTTGACATCAGGATGTGACGTTTGGAAGATGTTGGATTTTGGTTACATAACATCACTACTTAAAACCAACAAATTATCAACATCTATTGATGTTAGAATGGCAAGTTGAACTGACGTTAAAATTCAGACGTTTATCAGACGTTGGGATTGGGTCACCATACCTTACAGCTTAACGTTGGTAATTTACGTCAATTTGACATCAGGATGTGACGTTTGGAAGATGTTGGATTTCGGTTACATAACATCACAAATTAAAACCAACAAATTATCAACGTCTATTGATGTTAGAATGGCAGGTTTAACTGACGTTAAAATTCAGACATTTATCAGACGTTGGGATTTGGTCACCATACCTTACAGCTTAATGTTGGTGATTTACGTCAATTTGACATCAGGATGTGACGTTTGGAAGATGTTGGATTTTGGTTACATAACATCACAAATTAAAACCAACAAATTTTCAACGTCTATTGATGTTAGAATGGCAAGTTGAACTGACGTTAAAATTCAGACATTTATCAGACGTTGGGATTTGGTCACCATACCTCACAGCTTAATGTTGGTAATTTACATCAATTTGACATCAGGATGTGACGTTTGGAAGATGTTGGATTTTGGTTACATAACATCACAAATTAAAACCAACAAATTATCAACGTCTATTGATGTTAGAATGGCAGGTTGAACTGACGTTAAAAGTCAGACGTTTATCAGATGTTGGGATTTGGTCACCATACCTTACAGCTTAATGTTGGTAATTTATGTAAATTTGACATCAGGATGTGACGTTTGGAAGATGTTGGATTTTGGTTACATAACATCACTACTTAAAAGAAACAAATTATCAACGTCTATTGATGTTAGAATGGCAGGTTGAACTGATGTTAAAATTCAGATGTTTATCAGACGTTGGGATTTGGTCACCATACCTTACAGCTTAATGTTGGTAATTTACGTCAATTTGACATCAGGATGTGATTTTTGGAAGATGTTGGATTTTGGTTGCATAACATCACTACTTAAAACCAACGAATTATCAACGTCTATTGATGTTAGAATGGCAGGTTGAACTGACGTTAAAATTCAGACGTTAATCAGACGTTGGGATTTGGTCACCATACCATCCAACCATCCATCCATTATCTGTATCCGCTTATCCAATTTAGGGTCGCGGGGGGTCCAGAGCCTACCTGGAATCAGCGGGCGCAAGGCGGGAATACACCCTGGAGGGGACGCCAGTCCGTCACAGGGCAACACAGACACACACACATTCGGTCACCATACCTTACAGCTTAATGTTGGTAATTTATGTAAATTTGACATCAGGATGTGACGTTTGGAAGATGTTGGATTTTGATTACATAGCATCACAAATTAAAACCAACAAATTATCAACATCTATTGATGTTAGAATTGCAAGTTGAACTGACTTTAACATTCAGACGTTTATCAGACGTTGGGATTTGGTCACCATACCTTACAACTTAATGTTGGTAATTTACGTCAATTTGACATCAGGATGTGACGTTTGGAAGATGTTGGATTTTGGTTACATAACATCACTACTTAAAACCTACAAATTATCAAGGTCTATTGATGTTAGAATGGCAGGTTGAACTGACGTTAACATTCAGACGCTTATCAGACGTTGGGATTGGGTCACCATACCTTACAGCTTAATGTTGGTAATTTACGTCAATTTGACATCAGGATGTGACGTTTGGAAGATGTTGGATTTTGGTTGCATAACATCACAAAATAAAATCAACAAATTATCAACGTCTATTGATGTTAAAATGGCAGGTTGAACTGACGTTAAAATTCAGACGTTTATTAGACGTTGGGATTTGGTCACCATACCTTACAGCTTAATGTTGGTAATTTACGTCAATTTGACATCAGGATGTGACGTTTGGAAGATGTTGGATTTTGGTTACATAACATCACAAATTAAAACCAACAAATTATCAACGTCTATTGATGTTAGAATGGCAGGTTGAACTGACGTTAAAAGTCAGACGTTTATCAGATGTTGGGATTTGGTCACCATACCTTACAGCTTAATGTTGGTAATTTATGTAAATTTGACATCAGGATGTGACGTTTGGAAGATGTTGGATTTTGGTTGCATAACATCACAAAATAAAACCAAAATATTATCAACGTCTATTGATGTTAGAATGGCAGGTTGAACTGACGTTAAAATTCAGATGTTTATCAGACGTTGGGATTTGGTCACCATACCTTACAGCTTAATGTTGGTAATTTACATCAATTTGACATCAGGATGTGACGTTTGGAAGATGTTGGATTTTGGTTACATAACATCACTACTTAAAACCAACAAATTATCAACATCTATTGATGTTAGAATGGCAAGTTGAACTGACGTTAAAATTCAGACGTTTATCAGACGTTGGGATTGGGTCACCATACCTTACAGCTTAACGTTGGTAATTTACGTCAATTTGACATCAGGATGTGACGTTTGGAAGATGTTGGATTTCGGTTACATAACATCACAAATTAAAACCAACAAATTATCAACGTCTATTGATGTTAGAATGGCAGGTTTAACTGACGTTAAAATTCAGACATATATCAGACGTTGGGATTTGGTCACCATACCTTACAGCTTAATGTTGGTGATTTACGTCAATTTGACATCAGGATGTGACGTTTGGAAGATGTTGGATTTTGGTTACATAACATCACAAATTAAAACCAACAAATTTTCAACGTCTATTGATGTTAGAATGGCAAGTTGAACTGACGTTAAAATTCAGACATTTATCAGACGTTGGGATTTGGTCACCATACCTCACAGCTTAATGTTGGTAATTTACATCAATTTGACATCAGGATGTGACGTTTGGAAGATGTTGGATTTTGGTTACATAAAATCACTACTGAAAACCAAGAAATTATCAATGTCTATTGATGTTAGAATGGCAGGTTGAACTGACGTTAAAGTTCAGACGTTTATCAGACGTTGGGATTTGGTCACTATACCTTACAGCTTAATGTTGATAATTTATGTAAATTTGACATCAGGATGTGACGTTTGGAAGATGTTGGATTTTGGTTACATAGCATCCCTACTTAAAACCAACAAATTATCAACGTCTATTGATGTTAGAATTGCAAGTTGAACTGACGTTAAAATTCAGACATTTATCAGATGTTGGGATTTGGTCACCATACCTTACAGCATAATTTTGGTAATTTACGTCAATTTGACATCAGGATGTGATTTTTGGAAGATGTTGGATTTTGGTTACATAACATCACTACTTAAAAGCAAGAAATTATCAACGTCTATTGATGTTAGAATGGCAGGTTGAACTGACGTTAAAATTCAGACGTTCATCAGACATTGGGATTTGGTCACCATACCTTACAGCTTAATGTTGGTAATTTACGTCAATTTGACATCAGGATGTGACGTTTGGAAGATGTTGGATTTTGGTTACATAACATCACTACTTAAAACCAACAAATTATCAACGTCTATTGATGTTAGAATGGCAGGTTGAACTGACGTTAAAATTCAGACATTTATCAGATGTTGGGATTTGGTCACCATACCTTACAGCTTAATGTTGGTAATTTATGTAAATTTGACATCAGGATGTGATTTTTGGAAGATGTTGGATTTTGGTTACATAACATCACAAATTAAAACCAACAAATTATCAACGTCTATTGATGTTAGAATGGCAGGTTGAACTGACGTTAAAATTCAGACGTTCATCAGACATTGGGATTTGGTCACCATACCTTACAGCTTAATGTTGGTAATTTACGTCAATTTGACATCAGGATGTGACGTTTGGAAGATGTTAGATTTTGGTTACATAACATCACTACTTAAAACCAACAAATTATCAACGTCTATTGATGTTAGAATGGCAGGTTGAACTGACGTTAAAATTCAGACGTTAATCAGACGTTGGGATTTGGTCACCATACCTTACAGCTTAATGTTGGTAATTTATGTAAATTTGACATCAGGATGTGACGTTTGGAAGATGTTGGATTTTGGTTACATAACATCACTACTTAAAACCAACAAATTATCAACGTCTATTGATGTTAGAATGGCAGGTTGAACTGACGTTAAAATTTAGACGTTTATCAGATGTTGGGATTTGGTCACCATACCTTACAGCTTAATGTTGGTAATTTATGTAAATTTGACATCAGGATGTGACGTTTGGAAGATGTTGGATTTTGGTTACATAACATCACTACTTAAAAGCCACAAATTATCAACGTCTATTGATGTTAGAATGGCAGGTTGAACTGACGTTAAAATTCAGATGTTTATCAGACGTTGGGATTTGGTCACCATACCTTACAGCTTAATGTTGGTAATTTACATCAATTTGACATCAGGATGTGACGTTTGGAAGATGTTGGATTTTGGTTGCATAACATCACAAATTAAAACCAACAAACTATCAACGTCTATTGATGTTAGAATGGCAGGTTGAACTGACGTTAAAATTCAGATGTTTATCAGACGTTGGGATTTGGTCACCATACCTTACAGCTTAATGTTGGTAATTTACGTCAATTTGACATCAGGATGTGACGTTTGGAAGATGTTGGATTTTGGTTACATAACATCACAAATTAAAACCAACAAATTATCAACGTCTATTGATGTTAGAATGGCAGGTTGAACTGACGTTAAAAGTCAGACGTTTATCAGATGTTGGGATTTGGTCACCATACCTTACAGCTTAATGTTGGTAATTTATGTAAATTTGACATCAGGATGTGACGTTTGGAAGATGTTGGATTTTGGTTGCATAACATCACTACTTAAAACCAAGAAATTATCAACGTCTATTGATGTTAGAATGGCAGGTTGAACTGACGTTAAAATTCAGACGTTCATCAGACATTGGGATTTGGTCACCATACCTTACAGCTTAATGTTGGTAATTTACGTCAATTTGACATCAGGATGTGACGTTTGGAAGATGTTGGATTTTGGTTACATAACATCACTACTTAAAACCAACAAATTATCAACGTCTATTGATGTTAGAATGGCAGGTTGAACTGACGTTAAAATTCAGACATTTATCAGATGTTGGGATTTGGTCACCATACCTTACAGCTTAATGTTGGTAATTTATGTAAATTTGACATCAGGATGTGATTTTTGGAAGATGTTGGATTTTGGTTACATAACATCACTACTTAAAAGAAACAAATTATCAACGTCTATTGATGATAGAATGGCAGGTTGAACTGATGTTAAAATTCAGATGTTTATCAGACGTTGGGATTTGGTCACCATACCTTACAGCTTAATGTTGGTAATTTACGTCAATTTGACATCAGGATGTGATTTTTGGAAGATGTTGGATTTTGGTTGCATAACATCACTACTTAAAACCAACGAATTATCAACGTCTATTGATGTTAGAATGGCAGGTTGAACTGATGTTAAAATTCAGATGTTAATCAGACGTTGGGATTTGGTCACCATACCATCCAACCATCCATCCATTATCTGTATCCGCTTATCCAATTTAGGGTCGCGGGGGGTCCAGAGCCTACCTGGAATCAGCGGGCGCAAGGCGGGAATACACCCTGGAGGGGACGCCAGTCCGTCACAGGGCAACACAGACACACACACATTCGGTCACCATACCTTACAGCTTAATGTTGGTAATTTATGTAAATTTGACATCAGGATGTGACGTTTGGAAGATGTTGGATTTTGGTTACATAGCATCCCTACTTAAAACCAACAAATTATCAACATCTATTGATGTTAGAATTGCAAGTTGAACTGACTTTAACATTCAGACGTTTATCAGACGTTGGGATTTGGTCACCATACCTTACAACTTAATGTTGGTAATTTACGTCAATTTGACATCAGGATGTGACGTTTGGAAGATGTTGGATTTTGGTTACATAACATCACTACTTAAAACCTACAAATTATCAAGGTCTATTGATGTTAGAATGGCAGGTTGAACTGACGTTAACATTCAGACGCTTATCAGACGTTGGGATTGGGTCACCATACCTTACAGCTTAATGTTGGTAATTTACGTCAATTTGACATCAGGATGTGAAGTTTGGAAGATGTTGGATTTTGGTTACATAACATCACAAATTAAAACCAACAAATTATCAACGTCTATTGATGTTAGAATGGCAAGTTGAACAGACGTTAAAATTCAGACATTTATCAGACGTTGGGATTTGGTCACCATACCTTACAGCTTAATGTTGGTGATTTATGTCAATTTGACATCAGGATGTGACGTTTGGAAGATGTTGGATTTTGGTTACATAACATCACTACTTAAAACCAACAAATTATCAACGTCTATTGATGTTAGAATGGCAGGTTGAACTAACGTTAAAATTCAGATGTTTATCAGACGTTGGCATTTGGTCACCATACCTTACAGCTTAATGTTGATAATTTACGTCAATTTGACATCAGGATGTGATGTTTGGAAGATGTTGGATTTTGGTTACATAACATCACTACTTAAAACCAACAAATTATCAACGTCTATTGATGTTAGAATGGCAAGTTGAACTGACGTTAAAATTCAGACGTTTATCAGATGTTGGGATTGGGTCACCATACCTTACAGCTTAATGTTGGTAATTTACTTCAATTTGACATCAGGATGTGATTTTTGGAAGATGTTGGATTTTGGTTACATAACATCACTACTTAAAACCAACAAATTATCAACGTCTATTGATGTTAGAATGGCAAGTTGAACTGACGTTAAAATTCAGACATTTATCAGACGTTGGGATTGGGTCACCATACCTTACAGCTTAATATTGGTAATTTACGTCAATTTGACATCAGGATGTGACGTTTGGAAGATGTTGGATTTTGGTTACATAACATCACAAATTAAAACCAACAAATTATCAACGTCTATTGATGTTAGAATGGCAGGTTGAACTGACGTTAAAATTCAGACGTTTATCAGACGTTGGGATTTGGTCACCATACCTTACAGCTTAATGTTGGTAATTTACGTCAATTTGACATCAGGATGTGACGTTTGGAAGATGTTGGATTTTGGATACATGACATCACAAATTAAAACCAACAAATCATCAACATCTATTGATGTTAGAATGGCAGGTTGAACTGACGTTAAAATTCAGACATTTATCAGACGTTGGAATTTGGTCACCATACCTTACAGCTTAATGTTGGTGATTTACGTCAATTTGACATCAGGATGTGACGTTTGGAAGATGTTGGATTTTGGTTACATAACATCACTACTTAAAACCAAGAAATTATCAACGTCTATTGATGTTAGAATGGCAGGTTGAACTGACGTTAAAATTCAGACGTTCATCAGACGTTGGGATTTGGTCACGATAAATTACAGCTTAATGTTGGTAATTTACGTCAATTTGACATCAGGATGTGACGTTTGGAAGATGTTGGATTTTGGTTACATAACATCACTACTTAAAACCAACAAATTATCAACGTCTATTGATGTTAGAATGGCAGGTTGAACTGACGTTAAAATTCAGACGTTAATCAGACGTTGGGATTTGGTCACCATAACTTACAGCTTAATGTTGGTAATTTACATCAATTTGACATCAGGATGTGATGTTTGGAAGATGTTGGATTTTGGTTACATAGCATCCCTACTTAAAACCAACAAATTATCAACGTCTATTGATGTTAGAATGGCAGGTTGAACTGACGTTAAAATTCAGACGTTTATCAGACGTTGGGATTTGGTCACAATACCTTACAGCTTAATGTTGCTAATTTACGTCAATTTGACATCAGGATGTGACGTTTGGAAGATGTTGGATTTTGGATACATGACATCACAAATTAAAACCAACAAATTATCAACGTCTATTGATGTTAGAATGGCAGGTTGAACTGACGTTAAAATTCAGACATTTATCAGACGTTGGAATTTGGTCACCATACCTTACAGCTTAATGTTGGTGATTTACGTCAATTTGACATCAGGATGTGACGTTTGGAAGATGTTGGATTTTGGTTACATAACATCACTACTTAAAACCAAGAAATTATCAACGTCTATTGATGTTAGAATGGCAGGTTGAACTGACGTTAAAATTCAGACGTTCATCAGACGTTGGGATTTGGTCACGATAAATTACAGCTTAATGTTGGTAATTTACGTCAATTTGACATCAGGATGTGACGTTTGGAAGATGTTGGATTTTGGTTACATAACATCACTTCTTAAAACCAACAAATTATCAACGTCTATTGATGTTAGAATGGCAGGTTGAACTGACGTTAAAATTCAGACGTTAATCAGACGTTGGGATTTGGTCACCATACCTTACAGCTTAATGTTGGTAATTTACATCAATTTGACATCAGGATGTGATGTTTGGAAGATGTTGGATTTTGGTTACATAGCATCCCTACTTAAAACCAACAAATTATCAACGTCTATTGATGTTAGAATGGCAGGTTGAACTGACGTTAAAATTCAGATGTTTATCAGACGTTGGGATTTGGTCACCATACCTTACAGCTTAATGTTGGTAATTTACGTCAATTTGACATCAAGATGTGACGTTTGGAAGATGTTGGATTTTGGTTGAATAACATCACTACTTAAAACCAACAAATTATGAACGTCTATTGGTGTTAGAATGGCAAATTGAACTGACGTTAAAATTCAGACGTTTATCAGACGTTGGGATTTGGTCACCATACCTTACAGCTTAATGTTGGTAATTTAGGTCAATTTGACATCAGGATGTGATGTTTGGAAGATGTTGGATTTTGGTTACATAACATCACTACTTAAAACCAACAACTTATCAACGTCTATTGACGTTAGAATGGCAAGTTTAAACTCTCGTTAAAATTCAGACGTTTATCAGATGTTGGGATTTGGTCACCATACCTTACAGCTTAATGTTGGTAATTTACGTCAATTTGACATCAGGATGTGATTTTTGGAAGATGTTGGATTTTGGTTACATAACATCACTACTTAAAAGCAACAAATTATCAACGTCTATTGATGTTAGAATGGCAGGTTGAACTGACGTTAAAATTCAGATGTTTATCAGACGTTGGGATTTGGTCACCATACCTTACAGCTTAATGTTGGTAATTTACTTCAATTTGACATCAGGATGTGACGTTTGGAAGATGTTGGATTTTGGTTACTTAACATCACTACTTAAAACCAACAAATTATCAACGTCTATTGATGTTAGAATGGCAAGTCGAACTGACGTTAAAATTCAGACGTTTATCAGACGTTGGGATTGGGTCACCATACCTTACAGCTTAATGTTGGTAATTTACGTCAATTTGACATCAGGATGTGACGTTTGGAAGATGTTGGATTTTAGTTACATAACATCACAAATTAAAACCAACAAATTATCAACATCTATTGATGTTAGAATGGCAGGTTGAACTGACGTTAAAATTCAGACATTTATCAGACGTTGGAATTTGGTCACCATACCTTACAGCTTAATGTTGGTGATTTACGTCAATTTGACATCAGGATGTGACGTTTGGAAGATGTTGGATTTTGGTTACATAACATCACTACTTAAAACCAAGAAATTATCAACGTCTATTGATGTTAGAATGGCAGGTTGAACTGACGTTAAAATTCAGACGTTCATCAGACGTTGGGATTTGGTCACGATAAATTACAGCTTAATGTTGGTAATTTACGTCAATTTGACATCAGGATGTGACGTTTGGAAGATGTTGGATTTTGGTTACATAACATCACTACTTAAAACCAACAAATTATCAACGTCTATTGATGTTAGAATGGCAGGTTGAACTGACGTTAAAATTCAGACGTTAATCAGACGTTGGGATTTGGTCACCATAACTTACAGCTTAATGTTGGTAATTTACATCAATTTGACATCAGGATGTGATGTTTGGAAGATGTTGGATTTTGGTTACATAGCATCCCTACTTAAAACCAACAAATTATCAACGTCTATTGATGTTAGAATGGCAGGTTGAACTGACGTTAAAATTCAGACGTTTATCAGACGTTGGGATTTGGTCACAATACCTTACAGCTTAATGTTGGTAATTTACGTCAATTTGACATCAGGATGTGACGTTTGGAAGATGTTGGATTTTGGATACATGACATCACAAATTAAAACCAACAAATTATCAACGTCTATTGATGTTAGAATGGCAGGTTGAACTGACGTTAAAATTCAGACATTTATCAGACGTTGGAATTTGGTCACCATACCTTACAGCTTAATGTTGGTGATTTACGTCAATTTGACATCAGGATGTGACGTTTGGAAGATGTTGGATTTTGGTTACATAACATCACTACTTAAAACCAAGAAATTATCAACGTCTATTGATGTTAGAATGGCAGGTTGAACTGACGTTAAAATTCAGACGTTCATCAGACGTTGGGATTTGGTCACGATAAATTACAGCTTAATGTTGGTAATTTACGTCAATTTGACATCAGGATGTGACGTTTGGAAGATGTTGGATTTTGGTTACATAACATCACTACTTAAAACCAACAAATTATCAACGTCTATTGATGTTAGAATGGCAGGTTGAACTGACGTTAAAATTCAGACGTTAATCAGACGTTGGGATTTGGTCACCATACCTTACAGCTTAATGTTGGTAATTTACATCAATTTGACATCAGGATGTGATGTTTGGAAGATGTTGGATTTTGGTTACATAGCATCCCTACTTAAAACCAACAAATTATCAACGTCTATTGATGTTAGAATGGCAGGTTGAACTGACGTTAAAATTCAGATGTTTATCAGACGTTGGGATTTGGTCACCATACCTTACAGCTTAATGTTGGTAATTTACGTCAATTTGACATCAAGATGTGACGTTTGGAAGATGTTGGATTTTGGTTGCATAACATCACTACTTAAAACCAACAAATTATCAACGTCTATTGGTGTTAGAATGGCAAATTGAACTGACGTTAAAATTCAGACGTTTATCAGACGTTGGGATTTGGTCACCATACCTTACAGCTTAATGTTGATAATTTAGGTCAATTTGACATCAGGATGTGATGTTTGGAAGATGTTGGATTTTGGTTACATAACATCACTACTTAAAACCAACAACTTATCAACGTCTATTGACGTTAGAATGGCAAGTTTAAACTCTCGTTAAAATTCAGACGTTTATCAGATGTTGGGATTTGGTCACCATACCTTACAGCTTAATGTTGGTAATTTACGTCAATTTGACATCAGGATGTGATTTTTGGAAGATGTTGGATTTTGGTTACATAACATCACTACTTAAAAGCAACAAATTATCAACGTCTATTGATGTTAGAATGGCAGGTTGAACTGACGTTAAAATTCAGATGTTTATCAGACGTTGGGATTTGGTCACCATACCTTACAGCTTAATGTTGGTAATTTACTTCAATTTGACATCAGGATGTGACGTTTGGAAGATGTTGGATTTTGGTTACTTAACATCACTACTTAAAACCAACAAATTATCAACGTCTATTGATGTTAGAATGGCAGGTTGAACTGACGTTAAAATTCAGACATTTATCAGACGTTGGGATTTGGTCACCATACCTTACAGCTTAATGTTGGTAATTTATGTAAATTTGACATCAGGATGTGACGTTTGGAAGATGTTGGATTTTGGTTACATAACATCACTACTTAAAACCAACAAATTATCAACGTCTATTGATGTTAGAATGGCAGGTTGAACTGACGTTAAAATTCAGACGTTTATCAGACGTTGGGATTTGGTCACCATACCTTACAACTAAATGTTGGTATTTTACGTCTATTTGACATGAGGATATGACGTTTATTAGACGTTGGATTGTGGTTACATAATATCATGACTTAAAACTAACAAAATATCAGTGTCATATGTTGTCAGTTTCTTACGTCAGTTTAACATCGTTATTAGATGTTACCCTGACGTAAAATTTTGGTCATCCGACGTCATGACCAACATTCAACCACATATCAACGTCTTTTGACGTTGGTGGCCAGCTGGGTCCCCACACTCTCTCACTATGAACAGTTTCACTCAGTCACTCGCACACTTACTGTGGGCAGTTTCACACACACACACACACGCAGTACACACACAGCTCCTCGCTCCCTCTACAGTGAACTACATCAGTCACAAACTACACTGTACACACACAGCTCCTCTCTCACGCTACAGTGAACTACATCAGTCACAAACTACACTGCACACACACAGCTCCTCCCTCCCTCTACAGTGAACTACATCAGTCACAAACTACACTGTACACACACACAGCTCCTCACTCCCTCTACAGTGAACTACATCAATCACAAACTACACTGTACACACACAGCTCCTCCCTCCCTCTACAGTGAACTACATCAGTCACAAACTACACTGTACACACACAGCTCCTCCCTCTGCAGTGAACTACATCAGTCACAAACTACACTGTACACGCACAGCTCCTCCCTCCCTCTACAGTGAACTACATCAGTCACAAACTACACTGTACACACACAGCTCCTCCCTCCCTCTACAGTGAACTACATCAGTCACAAACTACACTGTACACACACACAGCTCCTCACTCCCTCTACAGTGAACTACATCAGTCACAAACTACACTGTACACACACAGCTTCTCGCTCCCTCTACAGTGAACTACATCAGTCACAAACTACACTGTACACACACAGCTTCTCGCTCCCTCTACAGTGAACTACATCAGTCAGAAACTACACTGTATACACAGAGCTCCTCACTCCCTCTACAGTGAACTACATCAGTCACAAACTACACTGTACACACACAGCTCCTCGCTCCCTCTACAGTGAACTACATCAGTCACAAACTACACTGTACACACACAGCTCCTCACTCCCTCTACAGTGAACTACATCAGTCATAAACTACACTGTACACACACAGCTCCTCACTCCCTCTACAGTGAACTACATCAGTCAAAAACTACACTGTACACACACAGCTCCTCCCTCCCTCTACAGTGAACTACATCAGTCACAAACTTCACTGTACACACACAGCTCCTCGCTCCCTCTACAGTGAACTACATCTGTCATAAACTACACTGTACACACACAGCTCCTCTCTCCCTCTACAGTGAACTACATCAGTCACAAACTACACTGTACACACACAGCTCCTCGCTCCCTCTACAGTGAACTACATCAGTCACAAACTACACTGTACACACAGAGCTCCTCGCTCCCTCTACAGTGAACTACATCAGTCACTGTACACACACAGCTCCTCACTCCCTCTACAGTGAACTACATCAGTCACAAACTACACTGTACACACACAGCTCCTCCCTCCCTCTACAGTGAACTACATCAGTCACAAACTACACTGTACACACACAGCTCCTCACTCCCTCTACAGTGAACTACATCAGTCATAAACTTCACTGTACACACACAGCTCCTCACTCCCTCTACAGTGAACTACATCAGTCACAAACTACACTGTACACACACAGCTCCTCCCTCCCTCTACAGTGAACTACATCAGTCACAAACTTCACTGTACACACACAGCTCCTCGCTCCCTCTACAGTGAACTACATCTGTCATAAACTACACTGTACACACACAGCTCCTCTCTCCCTCTACAGTGAACTACATCAGTCACAAACTACACTGTACACACACAGCTCCTCGCTCCCTCTACAGTGAACTACATCAGTCACAAACTACACTGTACACACAGAGCTCCTCGCTCCCTCTACAGTGAACTACATCAGTCACTGTACACACACAGCTCCTCACTCCCTCTACAGTGAACTACATCAGTCACAAACTACACTGTACACACACAGCTCCTCCCTCCCTCTACAGTGAACTACATCAGTCACAAACTACACTGTACACACACAGCTCCTCACTCCCTCTACAGTGAACTACATCAGTCATAAACTACACTGTACACACACAGCTCCTCACTCCCTCTACAGTGAACTACATCAGTCAAAAACTACACTGTACACACACAGCTCCTCCCTCCCTCTACAGTGAACTACATCAGTCACAAACTACACTGTACACACACAGCTCCTCGCTACCTCAACAGTGAACTACATCTGTCATAAACTACACTGTACACACACACAGCTCCTCTCTCCCTCTACAGTGAACTACATCAGTCATAAACTACACTGTACACACACAGCTCCTCGCTCCCTCTACAGTGAACTACATCAGTCACAAACTACACTGTACACACACAGCTCCTCGCTCTCTCTACAGTGAACTACATCAGTCATAAACTACACTGTACACACAAAGACAGCACTAGAGTTCAGATTCACACAGATGAATAAATAGAAATGATGTTTGTTAGAAATATATACTGCACTGTTAACATCTAGATTCAGTCGTTTCAGGACGTGTGTAGTGCACTACAGAGGGAGGATGGAGTGATTTGGTATTAAACCTCTGTGTTCCTGTCATGCGTCGTGGTGTTTTGACACCACTTTAAGAGGCACTATTGCCCCCTACTAGACTGGTGTGAGAATACAGAGAATGGAAGGGAATATCTTCTAAAACGGAGAGAGGACAACATCTGTTTTTACAAATATCCGAAACTCTGTGGATGGGGACTAGGGGAGATTAGAGTCCCAAGGGTATTGCATGAACCTCCAACTCTCCAGACAGTCAGTTTATACCCTTCTAGCAGGCTCTTGGCATTTAGCCTGGTGAATGTAAGCTTGTATTTGAGACTGTGTCCCGTGTACTGACACTGCTTGTTGAAAAGTCGAAATAACTGTTAAAACAATGGCATCTATAAACCTTTAGACCCTGGTGTATATATAGAATACTCATATTGTATAAGAGTGCCCAGAGTGCATTTCAACCTAGTGCCCTAGAGGAGGAAGTGTGCAGGGTGAAGGGTTTGATTTGGGACACAGCCTGGAGTAGGAACAGCTGAGCTCCAGCTAATGAGCTCAATCACCACAGGAACTAATGCACACACACTCTACCTATCCCTCTCAACTCAGGACATAAACACACACACAGTCAATTCAGGACATACACTCTCACCTCAAGATATAAACACATAGTCACACATTGTTTCTTACCTCAGGACACACAAACCCATCCAGGAATTACACAACAAACACACAGACAGACCAGTTTTAATCTCTCTATCTCTCTCTGTGTGATGTGTGTGTGTGTTCAGGTGTTCTCCCTGCAGTCTGTGTGTCTCAGTTCTAGGTCATTGTGAAGGTGTGTGTGTGTTTGTTGGTTAAGAGCCTGTTTTCTTCACAGCTGTGACTCTTTGATTTGTTAATGCTTCAGTATGTCTGCACATGAACAGCCCTCAGCTGTGTGTGTGTGTGGAGCAGGGATTTAAGTTGAGGTGCTGAAACTTCAGCAACTTGACTTTGCGTAAACCGTAATGCTTCCATTGTTCTGAAGAGACTTTTTCAGCATCGACGCTCCAGCATCAGCAGCACTGTTTAAGGTGGAATAGGGAACTGAGATCATAACTACGACAACATTTATAATAGAATGGAGGCATCAGAATTTAACTGCTATGCCATTTACGGTAGAACAGAGGCCCTAAAATGTAACTGCTAAACAATTTAAGGTGGAACAGAGGCCCTACATTGTAAATGCTGCCCCATTTAAGGTGGAACAGAGGCCCCAGGGTGTAACTGCTGAATAATTTAAAGTGGAACAGAGGCCCCAGATTGAAAATGCTGCACCCTTTAAGGTGGAACAGAGGCCCCAGGGTGTAACTGCTGTGCCCTTTAAGGTGGAACAGAGGCCCTAGAATGTAACTGCTAAACAATTTAATGTGGAACAGAGGCCCTACATTGTAAATGCTGCCCCATTTAATGTGGAACAGAGGCCCTACATTGTAAATGCTGCCCCATTTAAGGTGAAACTGAGGCCCCAGGGTGTAACTGCTGAATAATTTAATGTGGAACAGAGGCCCCAGATTGAAAATGCTGCACCCTTTAAGGTGGAACAGAGGCCCCAGTGTGTAACTGCTGTGCCCTTTAATGTGGAACAGAGGCCCTAGAATGTAACTGCTAAACAATTTAATGTGGAACAGAGGCCCTACATTGTAAATGCTGCACCCTTTAAGGTGGAACAGAGACCCCAGATTGAAACTGCTGCACCCTTTAAGGTGGAACAGAGACCCCAGATTGAAACTGCTGCACCCTTTAAGGTGGAACAGAGACCCCAGATTGAAACTGCTGCACCCTTTAATGTGGAACAGAGGCCCCAGATTGAAATTGCTGCACTCTTTAAGGTGGAAAAGAGACCCCAGAGGGTGACTGCTGCACTGTTTAAGGTGGAAAAGAGGCCCCAGAGGGTAACGGCTGCCCCATTTAAGGTGGACGTCCTGATGGGCCACACTCTGGACAGCTGAGAGTTGTTGCTGTGCTCTTTCTAGACCCAGCTGGAGTGCTTTTGTCTTTGTTTGAATTATTAATGTGCAGGTGATGTTTTGGACAGAAGGAGCTGACGGAGGTCAAGGAACGGACGTCTGTCAGAGAGGAGACCCTCCGGACGCTTTGGACTCCTGTGGAAATCTCCAGGGAGCTGTCATCCTTCGCTCTCTGTCTTTCTGTTTGGCTCTTGCTCTGTGTCTGGAGTCTCTCGGCAGCCATGCCGGACGAGGAGGCGTCCACTCACTCAACGCGGTCAGTAACATGTTTTTATTTGTATACGATCAAGGCCAAACCTGTCCCCTTTCTCTTTTTCTTTCTCCCCATTTCTCTGTTTACTCTCTGTCTCACTTTTGTTCACTGTCTCCACTATATTTTATCGTCCTCTCTCTCTCTCTGTCTCTCTCTCTCTCTCTCTCTCTTCCTCCAGGACAGTGTCGTTTCTCTCAAGGTTGTGTCCCTGTGTCAGGATCTGTTTTAATACTCTGTATAAATCCTCAGAAGGAAAAGACTTAGTGTGATATATAACACACACACACACACACACACAAACACACACACACACACACACACACACACTCTGCTGCCTCCTCTGACCACTCTGCTCTCTCTGAATCCCACACAGAGAAGCTTTAAGTGTGTCAAAGTTACTGTGTGTGCATCTTGTTTATGTTAATGAGGTGATGGTAATATCAAGGAACTGCCAGAGAAGCGACCCGAGCAGACAATAGGGGGCGCTATCAGTCGACTCCAAAATGAAGGTGTTACTATGGAGCTTTTATGCAAAACTGTAATTTGTATTTTGTTTGTCTATTTATCACAGGCATATGCAAATAATCATTGCAGTAAACCAATCGGTTCTCAGTAGCAGTAATTACAAACTCCAGCAGCACTGCTGTGTCTGATCCACTCTACACCAGCACAACACACACTAACACACCACCACCACGTCAGTGTCACTGCAGCGCAGAGAATGATCCACCACCACATCACACCTGCTCTGTGGGGGTCCTGAGCGCTGAGGAACAGTGTGTGTAGAAACAAGGAGATGGTTTTAATGTTATGGCTGGTGTGTGTGTGTGTGTGTGTGTGTGTGTGTGTGTTATAATTGTAATGTGTGCACAGATTCTGTTCTGATTTGGGTGGGATTTATGTTAGATTTTAAAGATGTGGTTCAGAGTGTTTGTGCAGCCCACAGCTCTGCGTCCAGCTGGCAGCAGACCACCGTCTAATTTGAGACAGAATCCTCCTCCTGACTCTGTGTGTGTGTGTGTGTGATGCCCGTCTACACCTGCCTGAGAGTCTGCTTTTAGAAGAGCAGCTGAAGAGCGGCTGGCTGTGTGTGTGTCTCTCTCTCTCTCTGGAGAATGGAGTATTAATACTGCGGGGTGTGAAAGGTGTTTGGCTGAGCGTGTGTTTGGCAGCCTGTCAGCTCAGCAGGAAGTCTGTTCAAACACACTTTTATTTTCAGAGCGATGACATGTCGCCGGCGCCAGACGGACAAACGGGCGGCTGCCAATCAAACCAGCGTTGGATCAAGTCGACCTGCCATTGTGGGAATCATACGGAACATGTCTGACACAGCCACTCTACCTCTACCATGATCCACACTCCACTGAGCTCCAGGAGACTCCCTGAGACTCAGATACAGAGCGTCTCACAGTCTCACAGACTCTCATTTACCCCCACAGACTCAGACACAGTGGTCTTTGGAAACCACAACAACGGCGGCGGTAACGTTAAGCGGTGTTTACTCATGGTGTATCGGCGTGTTGTTGTTGTTTGGGACTGAACACAGCTCCGTCAACAGTTCAGACAGATCAGTAGAGTTTGTTCCTTCCTTGTTGCAGCGTCCAGCTCTCGCTGGATTCTTTCATCGGCCAGATTTAGAACCAGGTTTAGTAGAGTCCAGTAGAGTAGGGACACCCTGCAGTGGAAAAGCACCAATAATCTCAGACAGAAGTTGAGGAGAGATTAATGGAGGAGGTGTGGAAATATGAACTCCTCTTCTCCACGCGACAGAGACACAGAGAGCAGCGCAGACAGACTCCCCCAGACTCAGACTCAGACAGACTCCCCAGGCTGAGAGAGACTCCCCCAGACTTAGACAGACTCAAACAGACTCCCCCAGACTCCCCCCGCCTAAGAAAGACTCCTCCAGACTTCAAAATGTCTCCCCCAGACTCCCATAAACTCAGACAGATTCCTACAGACTCTGGTACATATCTGGACACACTGGTCCATTCCGTTTTCAACGTGTTATTGTCCTGTTACATCTCATATGTCCTCTTCTATCTCTCTCTCTTTCTCTCTTTCTCACTCTCGCTCTGTCTCTCTCTCTCTCTCTCTGTCTCTCTCTCTCTCTCAATGCTGCTTTGTAGCCTTGTTGGTGGACACTGAGAGAGTGACAAACAGAAGCAGGCAGACAGACAGACAAAGACAGACAGAGGCAGACAGACAGTCAAGGAGACATAGACGGGCAGAGAGAGAGAAAGAGAGAGAGTTGGAAATGAGGATGATTTCTATTTATTTATTTAGCTCCTCTCTGCATTTGACCGTGTTAATTTTAAAGGAGCAGTCAGTCATTTCTTCAGCTCATGTGCAGCTGCTCCAGACCATTGTAAACATTGTAAATGGTGATGACACACTTTGGGGCACAGTGCAGGGGCCTTCAGTGGACGACAGAAGAGCGTAAGAGAAGACACTGTCTGATTTATAAACACTGCAGCAGAATCCCAGAGAAAGCTTAATGAAGGGGCGGAGTCAAGCAGTCAAGCCCTGCACTGTGATTGACTGATAGTGTGTATGAAACAACTGAGATGTTGGGATCCTGAGTTCAGATGTATATTTGGACAGCAGCTTGATTTTTGAGGCCACACTCGCTCCGTAATTAATTCAGAAATTATAATTAATAATATTATTATTTCCCGTTGCTATAGCAACAGCTTTTATCCCTGCCACCCCCTTCCCCTCCTTAAACCACAAGCTTCCCTGGGCATGCAGTGCATTGTGGGAAGTTGCAGAGTTGAGTGCTAATCAAAAGAAAGTGTGTGTGTGTGTGTGTGTGTGTGTGTGTGTGTGTGTGTGTGTGTGTGTATTCTAATGCAATCACTCTGAATTACAGCCTGGGCTGAAAAGCTGCAGTTCACTGATGAGCAGAAAAACTAACCAACAAACAAACAATCAACAACCACACACACACACACACACACACACACACACAAACACATTTGTTTTCATGCATTATCGGGAACATACATAGATTCCCTTAATTTCTTGGATATTGACACTTATTCGTTTCCACCTTAAAGTCCACGAATGTAATCAAAAAACCCTGTGTATAAAGCTCTGAGTGTGTCTCCTCTCCATGTGCTGCTCTGCAGTCGGTTTGCTCTGGAAACCGCTCTAATGTGTTTACGAAGCCCCAGTGTCTGTAAATGGGTAAAAAAACAAAGTGTCTGGGTCCGGTGCTAGGCTTTCTCTCTCTCTGCTCACGGCAGAGAAACGCCATCTGGAGGTTTTTAGACAACGGAGAGACTCCAAACGCTGAAAAGCACCAACTGAAATGAAGATGTTGCTCTATTCCTGCTCCATAGGGGGGTAACACTGACTTATTTTTGCTGTTACAGTTACATTACTTAAGGTGGGACTGACTCTAAATTCAGGGGAGCGCTAACTGCATGAAAGTAAACACAGAGCGAAAATGCTACAAAACTAAACAGCTCGAGTTACACATGAGTTTCAGTGGAAATTCAAACATTGAATAAACACTTACAATTTACACTTCAGACACCAACAAGATACAGTCGCTTCTTACTCACATGCACCGCTCCACCTTAAAAGATATAGTCGCTTCTTACTCACACGCACCGCTCCACATTAAAAGATACAGTCACTTCTTATTCACACACACCACTCCACATTAAAATATACAGTCGCTTCTTACTCACACACACCGTTCCACCTTAAAAGCTACAGTCTCTTGTTATTCACACACACCTCTCCACCTTAAAAGATACAGTCGCTTCTTACTCACACACACCTCTCCACCTTAAAAGATACAGTCGCTTCTTACTCACACACACCTCTCCACCTTAAAAGATACAGTCGCTTCTTACTCACACACACCGCTCCACATTAAAAGATACAGTCGCTTCTTACTCACACACACCACTCCACCTTAAAAGATACAGTCGCTTCTTACTCACACACCACTCCACCTTAAAAGATACAGTCGCTTCTTACTCACACACACCACTCCACCTTAAAAGATACAGTCGCTTCTTACTCACACACCACTCCACCTTAAAAGATACAGTCGCTTCTTACTCACACACACCACTCCACCTTAAAAGATACAGTCGCTTCTTACTCACACACACCACTCCACATTAAAAGATACAGTCGCTTCTTACTCACACACACCACTCCACCTTAAAATATACAGTCGCTTCTTACTCACACACACCGCTCCACCTTAAAATATACAGTCGCTTCTTACTCACACACCACTCCACCTTAAAAGATACAGTCGCTTCTTACTCACACACACCACTCCACCTTAAAAGATACAGTCGCTTCTTACTCACACACACCACTCCACATTAAAAGATACAGTCGCTTCTTACTCACACACACCACTCCACATTAAAATATACAGTTGCTTCTTACTCACACACACCACTCCACATTAAAATATACAGTCGCTTCTTACTCACACACACCGCTCCACCTTAAAATATACAGTCGCTTCTTACTCACACACACCGCTCCACATTAAAATATACAGTCGCTTCGTACTTACACACACCGCTCCACATTAAAAAATACAGTCGCTTCTTACTCACACACACCGCTCCACCTTAAAAGATACAGTCACTTCTTATTCACACACACCACTCCACCTTAAAAGATACAGTCGCTTCTTACTCACACACACCACTCCACCTTAAAATATACAGTCGCTTCTTACTCACACACACCACTCCACCTTAAAAGATACAGTCGCTTCGTAGTTACACACACCGCTCCACATTAAAAGATACAGTCGCTTCTTACTCACACACACCACTCCACCTTAAAATATACAGTCGCTTCTTACTCACACACACCGCTCCACCTTAAAAGATACAGTCGCTTCTTACTCACACACACCGCTCCACCTTAAAGGATACAGTCGCACCTTAAAAGATGCTGAGCTTCTGAAAGTAAACAAACCAGAGGGAACTGTGTTTCCCCACAGTCGTAAACATTTAACCCTCTGCTGCACAGACTGATCAACACCTGGTTAATTTTTTTTTGTGTGAATTAGGCACAATCAGGGCATCATAATGACGGAGGTATAATCTCGTGACAGGGTTCAGAGGCAGGTGCGGCGGTTGCTCTCCACGAGCTGAGAGATGGTGTGATGATGACAATAGAGATTAATCCTCATTGGCTAGAAGTTCCGTTGATACTTTTGATGTATGTTTATTTTCTTTTCCTAACATATACATATCCATTATCTCCCTTAATGACCCTGTGGAGGATGTGGTGGTTTCCTGCCCTCCCCCAAAAATTACACAGTGCAGTTTCTGTAGTGCTAAGGCCAGTGTAGCGACAACAGAGGCTCTATTCTCTTTATTATAGGTCAGTGGAGAATCACAATGATTTTTTAGCTGTAATTTTGAGGTAAAAATATAACATATTGTTACTTTAAGTTCAGATGGATTGTGGAATAACTCCCTGAGTTCAGTGATGTGGCAGAATGCCATCATACCCTTACAGAAATTTTTAAATGTCTTAACAGAGGCCTTCACAGACGAGTACAGGCTTTTACTGCAACAAAGGAGCACAACATCTCTGTTAATACACTTCATTTGGACCATGGAGGGTATGAGTCTCTCTCTCTCTCTCTCTCTCTCTCTCTCTCTCTCTCTCTCTCTCTCCCTCTGAATGATGAGGGTGGTGAAACTGAGGATGTGGTGAGTGCTGTGTGTGTGTGTGTGTGAGTGTGTGTGTGTGTTAATGTTAGCACAGGGATTCCTGCTCTGGTGGACCCTCTTCTCCTCTGCTTCATTACCCAAACCCCACTGGGGCTGTTCTACACTTACAGAACCTTTAATCAGCTTTAATCACTGATCCAGGACCTGCTCCTTCATTTCAATTATGCCACACACACACACACACACACACACTGCTCAGCCCTCACACACATCAGCAGTGAGATCTGTCTGCAGTTGAGAAGTACAAAGAAGAATCACTGAGCATTTACACTCTGAGATTCAGTCTTTATTTGGAAGTAACCAGCTCCTGTGTTGTTATAAAATGTAATAACTATATAGTTACACAATAGCAACACATAAAAAAGAATGTAAACACACACACTCTATGATAAACAAAGGGAGTTAAACTCAAATACACAGTTAAAAAGACATGAAAACAGGTTTTATTCTGCACCTCATTAGCAGTGTTTGCAATAACCTGAGCATCAAAGCTATGTTTATAACAAGAGACTGTACACTTTCAGTAATGATTTCACTTTGTTTATTTTAAGACAAGTGTGAAGAGTGCTAACTGTATGAAAGTAAACACAGAGCGAAAGTGCTACAAAACTAACCAGCTCAAGTTACACATGAGTTTCTCTGGGAATTCAAACAGTGAATAAACACTTACAGACAATTTACACTTCAGACACCAACAAGATACAGTCGCTTCTTACTCACACACACCGCTCCACCTTAAAAGATACACTCGCTTCTTACTCACACACAACGCTCCACCTTAAAAGATACAGTCGCTTCTTACTCTCACACACCGCTCCACCTTAAAAGATACAGTCTCCTCTTACTCACACACACCGCTCCACCTTAAAAGGTACAGTCGCTTCTTACTCACACACACCGCTCGACCTTAAAAGACACAGTCGCTTCTTACTCACACACACCGCTCCACCTCTAAAGATACAGTCGCTTCTTACTCACACACACCGCTCCACCTTAAAAGATACAGTTGCTTCTTACTCACACACACCGCTCCACCTTAAAAAATACAGTCTCTTTTTACTCACACACACCGCTCCACATTAAAAGATACAGTCGCTTCTTACTCACACACACCGCTCGACCTTAAAAGATGAAGTCGCTTCTTACTAACGCACACCGCTCCACCTTAAAAGATGCAGTCGCTTCTTACTCACGCACACCGCTCCACCTTAAAAGATACAGTCGCTTCTTACTCACACACACCGCTCCACCTTAAAAGATACACTCGCTTCTTACTCACACACACCGCTCCACCTTAAAAGATGCAGTCGCTTCTTACTCACACACACCGCTCCACCTTAAAAGATACAGTCGCTTCTTACTCACACACACCGCTCGACCTTAAAAGATGCAGTCGCTTCTTACTAACGCACACCGCTCCACCTTAAAAGATGCAGTCGCTTCTTACTCACACACACCTCTCCACCTTAAAAGATACACTCGCTTCTTACTCACACACAACGCTCCACATTAAAAGATACACTCGCTTCTTACTCACACACAACGCTCCACCTTAAAAGATACAGTCGCTTCTTACTCACGCACACCACTCCACCTTAAAAGATACAGTCGCTTCTTACTCACACACACCGCTCCACCTTAAAAGATATAGTCGCTTCTTACTCTCACACACTGCTCCACCTTAAAAGATACAGTCTCTTCTTACTCACACACACCGCTCCACCTTAAAAGGTACAGTCGCTTCTTACTCACACACACCGCTCCACATTAAAAGATACAGTCGCTTCTTACTCACACACACCGCTCCACCTTAAAAGATACAGTTGCTTCTTACTCACACACACCGCTCCACCTTAAAAGATACAGTCTCTTCTTACTCACACACACCGCTCCACCTTAAAAGATACAGTCTCTTTTTACTCACACACACCGCTCCACATTAAAAGATACAGTCGCTTCTTACTCACACACACCGCTCGACCTTAAAAGATGCAGTCGCTTCTTACTAACGCACACCGCTCCACCTTAAAAGATGCAGTCGCTTCTTACTCACGCACACCACTCCACCTTAAAAGATACAGTCGCTTCTTACTCACACACACCGCTCGACCTTAAAAGATGAAGTCGCTTCTTACTAACGCACACCGC
The DNA here is from genome assembly GCF_029633855.1 of Hoplias malabaricus. NCBI lineage: Eukaryota > Metazoa > Chordata > Actinopteri > Characiformes > Erythrinidae > Hoplias > Hoplias malabaricus. The sequence goes on from NC_089819.1 coordinate 28,153,299, forward strand.
TCCACCTTAAAAGATGCAGTCGCTTCTTACTCACGCACACCGCTCCACCTTAAAAGATACAGTCGCTTCTTACTCACACACACCGCTCCACCATAAAAGATACACTCGCTTCTTAATCACACACAACGCTCCACCTTAAAAGATACACTCGCTTCTTACTCACACACAACGCTCCACCTTAAAAGATACAGTCGCTTCTTACTCACACACACCGCTCCACCTTAAAAGATGCAGTCGCTTCTTACTAACGCACACCGCTCCACCTTAAAAGATGCAGTCACTTCTTACTCACACACACCGCTCCACCTTAAAAGATACACTCGCTTCTTACTCACACACAATGCTCCACCTTAAAAGATACACTCGCTTCTTACTCACACACAACGCTCCACCTTAAAAGATACAGTCGCTTCTTACTCACGCACACCACTCCACATTAAAAGATACAGTCTCTTCTTACTCACACACACCGCTCCACCTTAAAAGGTAAAGTCGCTTCTTACTCACACACACCGCTCCACATTAAAAGATACAGTCGCTTCTTACTCACACACACCGCTCCACCTTAAAAGGTACAGTCGCTTCTTACTCACACACACCGCTCCACATTAAAAGATACAGTCGCTTCTTACCACACACCGCTCCACCTTAAAAGATACAGTTGCTTCTTACTCACACACACCGCTCCACCTTAAAAGATACAGTCTCTTCTTACTCACACACACCGCTCCACATTAAAAGATACAGTCTCTTTTTACTCACACACACTGCTCCACATTAAAAGATACAGTCGCTTCTTACTCACACACACCGCTCGACCTTAAAAGATGCAGTCGCTTCTTACTAACGCACACCGCTCCACCTTAAAAGATGCAGTCGCTTCTTACTCACGCACACCACTCCACCTTAAAAGATACAGTCGCTTCTTACTCACGCACACCACTCCACATTAAAAGATACAGTCTCTTCTTACTCACACACACCGCTCCACCTTAAAAGGTAAAGTCGCTTCTTACTCACACACACCACTCCACATTAAAAGATGCAGTCGCTTCTTACTAACGCACACCGCTCTACCTTAAAAGATGCAGTCGCTTCTTACTCACGCACACCACTCCACCTTAAAAGATACAGTCGCTTCTTACTCACACACACCGCTCCACATTAAAAGATACAGTCGCTTCTTACTCACACACACCGCTCCACCTTAAAAGCAGTGGCGATTGCTCTAAGACTGCAAGGGAAGCTCAGCTTCCACTAAAATGTAAAAAAATAAGTGATCAAATATATACTGTTGTGTGTAGAATCAGCGTCTTATCACTGGTAAAGATGCGGCATTCCTCTCAATCATTCCCGCAGCTTCACGGTGCTTTAAACAGTGAGGACGCTGAACGTCCACAGAGTTCAATAGCGAAGCAGCGAAACGAGACGAGCCATTGGATAAATGCTGAGCTTTGTCCCGCCCATCGGATGCTCAGCGTCTCTGGGGGTCTATGGGGCAGTGGGCTGGCCTCGGCTGGCCCGGACGCTCAGCTTCTGCATGATGATTGGATGATCTGTCTGAGGCTGAATCCCTTTTTGATTGACAGCGAAATGAGCGAATCAGCGATCCTTTGGTGTAAAGATCCGTGGGAGCACAGACGGACACACTTCACATGGGCCAAGGTGGTTTAAGCAGCCTAGCTCTGCTGGCCTTTGAGAGGACACTAGTCAAGTCCCTGGAAAAGATGCCTTGTTGGTACGACAGGGTCACAGATCATTTTCTTAAAAAGGAACGGAGGGTAGAATTTACGTATAAATAAAACGACACATTTTATGATGTAGGCCGAAATTGAGCTTCCCCTCCTTGAAAGACCAGCATCCGCCACTGAGTCAAAGATACAGTTGCTTCATACTCACACACACCGCTGAGTGTGAGTGACTGGGTGAGTGTGTGAAACTGTCCACAGGTTGTGTGTGAGTGTATCATTGTTTTTTTATAGGCCCAGATGCGTGCTCTGTGTTTGCTGGTGGACATGTGTAAGAAGTGTCCCTGGTTTGTCTGCGCGTCCGTGTGTGTGGAGCTAATTGGAGCACGCGGCTGGCACTGGGCTGGGTTTGAGAGTCCGAACACGTCTAGAGCGTCTCTCGTCATAAAAGAGATTTCTTTCCGATGAAGAATCTCGTTGGCGTATTGGCCGGGGGTGAGTTATAATTACGAGGAAAGGATGGAGACGGAAATAGCCGGTGGGCCGAGGGGGTTTATATGGGAGGGGGCGACCGCAACATCCATCTCACCCTTAAACACACATTAACGATTACAAGTTGTTTCAAATCTATTTCCAGCACATTAATAATTCATGATGAGAATGGGTGGGTGGCGCTTGTGCTCCAGATGATTGACATCACTGTGTTTATTGGTGGTGGCACTGAAGCCAGGGTTTGGTAAAACATCAAACAGTCACCCAGATGTAGTGTTGTGATGCGCAGTTCCACACACCAGAGGAACTCCATCACTCCAAAGAACACAGTTCCACTGTTCCACACACCAGAGGAACTCCATCACTCCAGAGAACACAGTTCCACTGTTCCACACACCAGAGGAACCCCATTACTCCAGAGAACACAGTTCCACACACCAGAGGAACTCCATCGCTCCAGAGAACACAGTTCCACTGTTCCACACACCAGAGGAACTCCATCACTCCAGAGAACACAGTTCCACTGTTCCACACACCAGAGGAACTCCATCACTCCAGAGAACACAGTTCCACTGTTCCACACACCAGAGGAACTCCATCGCTCCAGAGAACACAGTTCCACTGTTCCACACACCAGAGGAACTCCATCACTCCAGAGAACACAGTTCCACTGTTCCACACACCAGAGGAACTCCATCACTCCAGAGAACACAGTTCCACTGTTCCACACACCAGAGGAACCCCATCGCTCCAGAGAACACAGTTCCACTGTTCCACACACCAGAGGAACCCCATCGCTCCAGAGAACACAGTTCAACTGTTCCACACACCAGAGGAACTCCATCACTCCAGAGAACACTGTTCCACACACCAGAGGAACCCCATTACTCCAGAGAACACAGTTCCACTGTTCCACACACCAGAGGAACCCCATCGCTCCAGAGAACACAGTTCCACTGTTCCACACACCAGAGGAACCCCATCACTCCAGAGAACACAGTTCCACTGTTCCACACACCAGAGGAACCCCATCACTCCAGAGAACACAGTTCCACTGTTCCACACACCAGAGGAACTCCATCACTCCAGAGAACACAGTTCCACTGTTCCACACACCAGAGGAACTCCATCACTCCAGAGAACACAGTTCCACTGTTCCACACACCAGAGGGACCCCATCACTCCAGAGAACACAGTTCCACTGTTCCACACACCAGAGGAACCCCATCACTCCAGAGAACACAGTTCCACTGTTCCACACACCAGAGGAACCCCATCTATTACCCCTTAAAGCCAAGGTCTAAGATTGTGGGGAAATGCGGTCCTCTCATTTGTTTACATTCAGAAGTGACTGTATCTTTTAAGGTGGAGCGGTGTGTGTGAGTAAGAAGCGAATGTATCTTTTAAGCTGGAGCGGTGTGTGAGTAAGAAGCGACTGTATCTTTTAAAGTGGAGCAGTGTGTGTGAGTAAGAAGCGACTGTATCTTTTAAGGTGGAGCGGTGTGTGAGTAAGAAGCGACTGTATCTTTTAAGGTGGAGCGGTGTGTGAGTAAGAAGCGACTGTATCTTTTAAGGTGGAGCGGTGTGTGAGTAAGAAGCGACTGTATCTTTTAATGTGGAGCAGTGTGTGTGAGTAAGAAGCGACTGTATCTTTAATGTGGAGTGTTGTGTGTGAGTAAGAAGTGACTGTATCTTTTAAGGTGGAGCGGTGTGTGTGAGTAAGAAGCGACTGTATCTTTTAATGTGGAGTGGTGTGTGTGAGTAAGAAGCGACTGTATCTTTTAAGGTGGAGCATTGTGTGTGAGTAAGAAGCGACTGTATCTTTTAAGGTGGAGCGGTGTGTGTGAGTAAGAAGCGACTGCATCTTTTAAGGTGGAGCGGTGTGTGTGAGTAAGAAGCGACTGTATCTTTTAAGGTGGAGCGGTGTGTGTGAGTAAGAAGCGACTGTATCTTTTAAGGTGGAGCGGTGTGTGTGAGTAAGAAGCGACTGTATCTTTTAAGGTGGAGCGGTGTGTGTGAGTAAGAAGTGATTGTATCTTTTAAGGTGGAGCAGTGTGTGTGAGTAAGAAGTGACTGTATCTTGTTGGTGTCTGAAGTGTAAATTGTCTGTAAGTGTTTATTCACTGTTTGAATTCCCACAGAAACTCATGTGTAACTCGAGCTGGTTAGTTTTGTAGCACTTTCGCTCTGTGTTTGCTTTCATGGAATTAGCGCTCTCCTGAATTTAGAGTCAGTTCCACCTTAAGTAATGTAACCGTAACAGCAAAAATAAGTCAGTGTTACCCCCCTACGGAGCAGGAATAGAGCAACATCCTCATCTCGGTTGGTGCTTTTCAGCGTTTGGAGTCTCTCCGTTGTCTAAAAACCTCCAGATGGCGTTTCTCTGCCGTGAGCAGAGAGAGAAAAAGCCTAGCACCAGACCCAGACACTTTGTTTTTTTACCCATTTACAGACACTGGGGCTTCGTAAACACATTAGAGCGGTTTCCAGAGCAGCACATGGAGAGGAGACACACTCAGAGCTTTATACACAGAGTTTTATTGATTAATATCATGAATGTTTTGCAAAAGTACTTTTACAATAAAATAAATTCTAAAGGGTCAGTTGTGATTAACACACATACCTGCATGACAGTAGTAATTTGACGTGAACAGAGGCAGGGAAACAAGAAACACACACACACACGCCAACACACATTCAAACTACCCCCTCCCTAAAACACACACACAACTCTGAACTAACCAAATGGTGGCTGCTGAGCATGTTGGGAGCTCCCCCCTGAGCGCTGCAGCTCCTCCCACAATATAATAAACAACATATAAGGTTATAAACCCTTAGCTGGTGATAGTATTAAATTATATTTTTAACCACATATTGTGCGGTGTTTAATGATAATTAAAGGCTTTCCTGAAGTTTGTTTTTACTGCTAAATAATTTTAACAAAAAATTAAATGGGTAACAGTGCAGATTTTACCCAGTGTGTGTTTAATGACTCAATTATTTTATTTAAATCTCATACTATTTATTACATATTATTTACCGACCCTAAAAAACTAATTTAACAGTGTAGATTCATGAGCAGCTGCTCTATACCCTCCCATTACATGTTAGTGTGTGTTGCGCTGGCTCAAGTGGATCAGACACAGCAGTGTTGCTGGAGTTTTTAACACACCACCACCACGTCAGTGTCACTGCAGCGCTGAGAATGATCGACCACCACATTACACCTGCTCTGTGGGGGTCCTGAGCGCTGAAGAACAGTATGCAGAGCAACAGAGGGAAGATTAATATTAATAATAAAGCATACCTTATAAAGTCATAATAACGCTTAACGTATAAACACAGATTATGAAACAAATACAAAGTGCCTGCCAACTTTTCTTTTTCGCCACTACTGAGTACACACACACACACACACACACACACTTTACATAATGCACAGATTTACATAACACACGGGCGAAGAGCAGACGTAATTGTTCTGTTTTGTTGTGTTCATTTTCAACTGAACTCTCGCACCTGAATCACCGCATGTGCCTTGTCCTCCGGCCTTCAGTTGTCAATGAGGGTTTGAGGAGACAGCATTTAAACAGTGCGCAACAGTTCACGGCTCTGAAGTTTGGAGCAGAGCTGTGGAGGACCGAGTGAGTTACACACGTGATGTTTTTTTGACATGAACGAGTACGAGAAGTGTCCTCATCCAGATGTGTTAGCACAGCTGTTCAGGAATGAAATGTGCTCACTTTGTTTGGTTTATTTTTATAAGCTCGGACAAATCTCTTCTGGGAACACACACACACACACACCTGTGGTTTTATTAATATAAGCATGAAAGGCAGAGCACACATGGACTCAACACTGCTGTTAAAAACACCACAGGTCAAGTGTGTGTGTGTGTGTGTGTGTGTGTGTGTGTGTGTGTTTTGTAGTTTCCCTGTCTGTTTCTCCTGAAGCGCTGAGGGTCCAGGTGCTGAAAGATTCTGTTCTGTTTTCCTTCTGAGCATCTTTTCACAGTCTGTGGCTTTAAAACGTCTGCAGGTGAAACAGACGTGCGCTAAATCAGCTTCAACAACCTCACACACATGAACACACACACACACACACACACAGCTGTACACTCCAACAGAACAGAGATGCTGTTAAAGCAGAACAGTCACTCTAGTTCTATTTAGTCCCAATAATATCTCTGTAGTGTCTCTTTAATATTTCTAAAATGTCTTGTTAATATCTCGGTAGTGTCTCTTTAACATCTCTCTAGTGTCCCTTTTAATATCTCTGCAGTGTCTCTTTAATATCTCTGCAGTGTTTCTTTAAAATCTCTGCAGTGTCACTTTATTACCTCTGTAGTGTCTCCTAAATATATCTGTAGTGTCTCCTAAATATATCTGTAGTGTCTCATAAATATCTCTGTTGTGTCTGTTTAATATCTCTGCAGTGTCACTTTAATATCTATGTAGTGTCTCTTTATTACCTCTGTAGTGTCTCCTAAATATCTATGTAGTGTCTCATAAATATCTCTGTTGTGTCTGTTTAATATCTCTGCAGTGTCACTTTAATATCTCTGTAGTGTCTCTTTATTACCTCTGTAGTGTCTCCTAAATATCTCTGTCTTTAATATTTCTAAAATGTCTTGTTAATGTCTCGGTAGTGTCTCTTTAACATCTCTGTAGTGTCACCTTAATATCTCTGCAGTGTCTGCTTAATATCTCTGTAGTATCTCTTTATTACCTCTGTAGTCTCTCCTAAATATCTCTGTAGTGTCACCTTAATATCTTTGCAGTGTCTGCTTAATATCTCTGTAGTATCTCTTTATTACCTCTGTAGTGTTTCATTTATATCTCTGTAGTGTCTCATTAGTATCTCTGTAGTGTCTGTTTAATATCTCTGTAGTGTCTCTAATATTTCTCTAGTGTCTCATTAATATCTCTGTAGTGTCTCGTTAATACCTCTGTAGTGTCTCCTTACTGTCTCTGTAGTGTCTCCTTAATATCTCTGCAGTGTCTCCTAAATATCTCTGTATTGTCTCCTAAATATCTCTGTAGTGTCTGTTTAATATTTCGGTAGTGTCTCCATAATATCTCTGCAGTCTCTCTTTAATATCTCTGCAGTGCCTGCTTAATATCTCTGTAGTATCTCTTTATTACCTCTGTAGTGTCTCATTAATATCTCTGTAGTGTCTCCTAAATATCTCTGTAGTGTCTCCTTAATATCTCTGCAGTCTCTCTTTAATATCTCTGCAGTGCCTGCTTAATATCTCTGTAGTATCTCTTTATTACCTCTGTAGTGTCTCATTAATATCTCTGTAGTGTCTCCTAAATATCTCTGTAGTGTCACCTTAATATCTCTGCAGTGTCTCTTTAATATCTCTGCAGTGTCTGCTTAATATCTTTGTAGTATCTCTTTATTACCTCTGTAGTGTCTCCTAAATATCTCTGTAGTGTCTCATTACAATCTCTGTAGTGTCTGTTTAATATCTCTGTAGTGTCTCCTAAATATCTCTGTAGTGTCTCCTTAATACCTCTGTAGTGTCTCATTACTGTCTCTGTAGTGTCTCCTTAATATCTCTGCAGTGTCTCATAAATATCTCTGTAGTGTCTCGTTAATACCTCTGTAGTGTCTCATTACTGTCTCTGTAGTGTCTCCTTAATATCTCTGCAGTGTCTCCTAAATATCTCTGTAGTGTCTGTTTAATATTTCGGTAGTGTCACCTTAATATCTCTGCAGTGTATCTTTAATATCTCTGCAGTGTCTGCTTAATATCTCTGTAGTATCTCTTCATTACCTCTGTAGTGTCTCATTAATATCTCTGTAGTGTCTCATTGATATCTCTGTAGTGCCACTTTAATATCTCTGCAGTGTCTTTTTAATATCTCTGTAGTGTCTCATTAATATCTCTGTAGTGTCTGTTTAATATCTCTGTAGTGTCTCCTAAATATCTCTGTAGTGTCTCTAATATTTCTGTAGTGTCTCCTTAATATCTCTGTAGTGTCTCCTAAATATCTCTGTAGGTTCTCTTTAATACCTCTGTAGTGTCTCCTTACTGTCTCTGTAGTGTCTCTTTAATACCTCTCTAGTGTCTCCTAAATATCTCTGTACTGTCTCCTTAATATCTCTGCAGTGTCTCCTTACTGTCTTTGCAGTGTCTCCTAAATATCTCTGCAGTGTCTCCTAAATATCTCTAATACCTCTGTAGTGTCTCCTTACTGTCTCTGTAGTGTCTCCTTAATATCTCTGTAGTGTCTCCTTAATATCTCTGTAGTGTCTCCTAAATATCTGTGTAGTGTCTCTTTAATATCTCTGTAGTGTCTCCTTACTGTCTCTGTAGTGTCTCCTAAATATCTCTGTAGTGTCTCTTCAATATCTCTGTAGTGTCTTCTTAGTATCTCTGTATTATCTCCTAAATATTTCTGAAATGTCTCCTTAATATCTCTGTGATGTCTCTTTTAGTGTCTTTGTAGTTTCCCCTAAATATCTCTGTAGTGTCTCTTTAGAGTCTCTTTAGGATGAGAGGACAGGGGACGGGGGACACTTTCATCACTGCACGGGTCTCTTCAGCTGGAACTCCGGCACGCTGTTCCACCGCCTGGTCTCATTTTCCATATTGGATCCCGTGTCCAGACAACAAAAGGAGCGGCAAAAGGCCTTTAAGAGGCCGTCCATTGGCGGCAGCTCCTTATTATTTCATTTTGGAAAGTGACCCAGAGCCAAAGCCGTCCACTTTTGTCCATTTCATCTGCAGCGTTGCATCAAAACAAAGCCTAATGCTGCAGAGACATTTCCACCAGGCATTGATCAGCACAACCCTGAGTCTCTTTCACACTGATCAGACTGTAATCCAGCTGCTGCTCTGCATACTTTGTTAGCCCCCACTTAAGGACCCCCTTTGTCTACATTGTGTAGTGGATGATTCTCAGCGCAGTCCAAGTCCAAGTCGGTTTGAATGGATCAGACACAGCCGTGATGCTGGAGTTTTTAAACTTTGTGTCCACTCAGTGTCCACTCTGTTGGTCCAAAGCCCACGAGCCCCACAGCAGTGTTCTCCCCCTGTGTAAACAGCCCTGTTCAGAATGCCCGCTTTCAGCACCTGTTCCTTTAAATGATAATGAGCCGCTCGCTGTTCACCCCGACCCCGAGCGCACAGCAGTGAGGAGCGAGGAGCAGAAGCTCTGGTTTTTAGCCGTTTTCACTCTGTTCTCTTTCTTCTCCGTTTTTACTCAGTGCTCTTATTTCTCCGCGCTCGTTGTGTCTGTTTTACTGAGTTTAACCTCGTCTTTGTGCTCTCACATAAACACGGGTCCAGCGCTGTGATTGGACAGACTCAGACGAGGGGGCGGGGTCATTCTAAAGTCTCTGCACTTGACGTCAGACTTCGGCAGCACACAGAAATCTGACTGGGGTGGTCTTTTTTCACAGTGTATGTTTTGGAGGACTCCAGATTCACATGTTAATGTGAACGTGCACCAAACAAGGGGTTTAATTTATAAAATAGCCACTTTAAAGTTTAAAGGCCTCCTTAAAGTGTGTTCCTGATGTAAGAACTCTGTCTAAACCTGTCTGTGGAGTCCATTACACACAGGTGAACAACAGGATTCTATTAGTGAGCGGCAGTTTGTTAGAGAATAGAAGCTTCCTCGGCTTTCAAGGACAAGAGAGGCTCACACTCACTGTCTTACACACACACACACACACACACACACACACACACAGCTTCACACGCTCACACTTGCAGCTGTACTGCGACAGCGAAGGGAAAATCAATGAAACAAGTTTTCTGTAATTGAAAGTGTGATTCTCCTCTGAGCTGTGTGTGTGTGTGTGTGTGTGTGTGTAAGAGAGAGAGAAAGAGAGAGTGTGTAATCAGTGAAAGTGCCTTCACGTAAAGCCGTTTAGGTGTGTGTTAGGGGCTCGGGGTCACAGGCTCATAGTGGAGCGGTTAGTTTGTGGAGAGTTTATCCTTTTAACTGGATTTACACCAAAAAACTTTAGGGCACACTCAATAAACTAAAGAGAAACACTCTGTGTGTGTGTGTGTCCCTCAGTGTGTTTCTGGGGATCAAAGAATGAAGGTTTTAACCCTTTCAAACTGAGATCTGTGAGAAAATGTGGGACGAGTGACACTGAGAAACGTGAGGAAAAAGGAGATATTAGTCCATACACCTCCTCAATAATCTCTCTGTACTCAGAATAGGAGATAATAATAATAATAATAATAATAATAATACATATTTACAGCGCTTTTCAAGAACCCAAAGACTCTTACAAGTTAAAGGTAATGTAGCAACAGACAAACAACATAAAAAAATCACCCCTTATATGTTCATAATGAAGACATTATATTCCTTTTCAGCTGTAGATAACTGTAAACGCTAATTAGCCATGCTAACGTGATATGCTAATGAATGTGAACACACAGCATTGTGGGAAATTTCTCTTACTCATAAAAAGGAGTTCAGGCAGGAGAGAGAAGAGTGAAATCAATGAAGCAACCTGAGCTCATCCTTTCAACAGCACTTTACACACGTGTGTGTGTGAGTGCATGTGTGTGTGTGTGTGTATTAGTTACAGCCGAGCGTAAAAGGTCGTTTATGGGGGATAGAGCAGATCGGACTGAGATTAGGTGAAAATCAGCCGTGCATCACTGTGTGTGTGTGTGTGTGTCTCTGTGTGTGTGTGTGTGTGTATTTGCAGGCTTGTCCATTGGTGTGTGTCTGTTCGGTGTGGTTTCAGTTGGGTCCTGCTCTCTCTGCTAATCTCTTGATTAAATACAAGCGCCAAAAGCACCAGTGTTCAATCAGAGTGACCTCACTGTGGGACAAACAGAAAAACCAACATTTTAAGTGGCGTAGAAAACCCACAGAATTAGTTTGGACCGGCTTCAGATAGGACGGCTGAAGTTTGAATATCCACCAGAGGGCAGAAGAGAGCCATAAGAAAAGCTTAGCGCAAATGAAGGACATCATGCTTGGGTTATTTCTTTGGAAATTGATAAGCTTCTCTCCTCCTCGTGAAATTGCCTGATTTTCCTGAGCTGTCCTCTCCTTTGCGTGGGTTTCCAACTTTCAGATGCGCTAAATATTAAATGAAATCACGATGCTGTTGATCAGAAGGAGTGTGAGACTAGAGTTGTGTCTTCTCAACACTGTTTTTCCACTTGTTTTGAGAGCGTGGAGACTGTTGAGATGATTCTGCAAGTTTTCCAGCAGCCATTAATGTCATTTAAATTCGATTTAAGCTCATCTTCCTGTTCTACACTATTAGGTTTGCCTGGGAAAATTGCTAACAGTGCTAACGGCTAATCAAGTCCTCAGCACAGTGGAGGAAGCCACACAGAGCAGTGTTACGCAGTTAGCAGGGTCGTTAGCCGAGTCGTAGTTGATTATGTGTAGGCTTGTGATCCTGATGTCCGCAGCTGCTGTTTTTACAACTGAGCATTTTTAATGCTAGTTTAGCAAAATACTTAATATTTTAAAACAAAACAAATAAAAATGTCAGTTTACACCATTAGAAGATTGTGACTGAAATGGTAACATAATTAACATGTATCAGTTTCTTAAAAGACTCTTGACACTCTCACAGCCTGAAAAAAATGTATTCTATAAGAGATTTGAAATAAAGATACATACTGTATAAGGAAAACGAGCAAAGAGAAACTGGGCAAGTCTGGTTTAGCTCAGTATTTTATCTCTGTGAGATATAATACTGTGTAAATGCTGCCGAGTTCAGAGGCATCCTGCTGAGTTTGTGAACTAACCAACGCTGAGCCTAGGCTTTGGCCAATTCACATGGCCAAACATAGCCCCAGAAACACACACAAACAGAGCTTATTCCTGCTTATTTCCTATTATTCAGCCATGGTTCGAGCTGAAGAACCTACTGTTCATTGGTTTTAGCTGGGAACAGGTTTTTCTGGTTTGTAAATCAATTTATGTCGGTGGAAACACATCAAACTGTTCCAAATTTAGTTCACGAACTGTAATGTGAAATATGGCTGTACTAACAAGAGATGGTGTAGTAGAGCCACCTCAAGTTCTCTCTGTGAAATATGGCTGAACTAACAGTTCCTACTCACGTATGCGCCTTTCAACATTAGGAGTCACTCAGTCAGTCAGTAACAGTCAGTCAGTCTGTCAGTCAGTCACAGTCTTTCTGTCAGTCAGTCAGTCAGTCACAGTCTGTCAGTCAGTCACAGTCAGTCAGTCAGTCAGTCAGTCAGTAAGTCAGTCACAGTCTTTCTGTCAGTCACTCACTCACTCAGTCAGTCAGTCACTCTGTCAGTCAGTCAGTCAGTCAGTCAGTCACAGTCTGTCAGTCAGTCACAGTCAGTCAGTCAGTCAGTCAGTCAGTCAGTAAGTCAGTCACAGTCTTTCTGTCAGTCACTCACTCACTCAGTCAGTCAGTCACTCTGTCAGTCAGTTACAGTCAGTCGCAGTCTGTCAGTCAGTCACAGTCTGTCAGTAACAGTGAGTCAGTCAGTCACAATCAGTCAGTCAGTCAGTCAGTCTGTCACTCAGTCACAGTCAGTCACAGCCTGTCAGTAACAGTGAGTCAGTCAGTCAGTAACAGTGAGTCAGTCAGTCAGTCAGCCACAATCAATCTGTCAGTCAGTCAGTCACTCACTCACTCACTCACTCACTCACTCAGTCACAGCCTGTCATTCAGTCACAGTCTGTCAGTCAGTCACAGTCTGTCAGTAACAGTGAGTCAGTCAGTCACAATCAGTCAGTCAGTCAGTCTGTCACTCAGTCACAGTCTGTCAGTAACAGCGAGTCAGTCAGTCAGCCACAATCAGTCAGTCAGTCAGTCTGTCAGTCACTCACTCACTCAGTCACAGTCAGTCAGTCAATCAGTCAGTCACAATCTGTCAGTCACAGTGAGCCTGTCCGTCACAGTCAGTCAGTCACTCAGTCAATCAGTCAGTTACAGTTAGCCAGTCACAGTCAGTCAGTCAGTCAGTCACAGACAGTCAGTCAGCCACAATCAATCAGTCAGTCAGTCACAGTCAGTCAGTCAGTCAGTCATGTTTTGAAGCTCTGCATCTTTTAAGGTGGAACTAAGGTATGTTTGAAAATGAAAAAAAATGTCTTTATATTTGTCTTAAGTGTAACATGTCTTTAAGGTTTTATTCACTTCTTATTTGTACACTTCTAGGTCCGAATGGAGGCAAAGTGCCAGAGCAAGTTCACCACACACTGCTCTTTTCCCTGCACGGTCCCTACTCTTCTCTGCTTCATCATTATGTAAATATGGTCCTGGTCTCTCATGGTTCAGAGTGAGCAGAGTAGGGACTAAACCCTGATGCGGTGACTTTCTGATGTCCATTTTATAAACTGAGCCTTTTCAGGAAAGCAGATGTCATTAAAGTGGCTTTAAACGTGCAGAAGAACATTTCGTAACGTGGGTTGTGTGTTCCTTTTTTTTTTGGAAGAGTGCATTTATCTGATAATTACAAGTGCGTTTCACGTTCAAGGATCATTTAAAGAAAACCAGATCAGTGGTGCAAATGTCTTCTACTTTACTAAGTTAGATTTGTGTTTGAAATGTTAAATGTAATTTTTCAAGCTTCAAACGAAGGCCATAATTTGAAACAAATAAAATAAAATAAAAAAGTTAAGTACCCATCACTCCATATGCACCGAGTCACGCCCGATATCACTACACGGGTACACAGCCCAAATCGAATCTGACAGCTCTGAGTGATTAACTCTTTCAGTCTTAACAGAGTGACTCGCAGCAGCAGAAGGATGGCATTAACACATCTTTAACACAAAAAGTGCCTAATTTTAATGTTTTTTTAAGTTGTTTTCTATTTTAGAGGTTTTATTTATTACAAATTTTCACAAACAATAGTTTTAAAGTTATGTCACATTTAAAAGCTTTAATATCCAGAATTATGGAAGGAATACATTTTGCATTTAACATTAACCTTTATTTTCAAATGCCCACGATGCCGACAGCATGTTGCCCTCAGAGCAATAAACAGAAGGAGCATTTTCCTGTTTTTATTTCCTTGCAATTTCCTGTTTTTAAATCAGAAGTAACAAGTTATTTCTCATTCTTTCACATTTTAATTTATCTATTTTTCATTGACAATAAAATGGAAATAACTTTATAAAATACGAGTTTGAGACGGGGGAGCGGATCTGGACTTAACTTTAACCCCTTAGTTGTTTATCTGTAGATGCTCGGTCCATTTAACAAAAGCTTAAATGCTATTGCAGTCAGTGAATCTAAGTTTAGACCGTTTTTTAAACAGCGTAATCTGCATTTGTTTTGTAAAAGTAACCCGAGTAAGAGCTTCAGCGCTAAAACAGAGGGCAGTGTGTGAATGATATGACTGTGTTTAGCTGGAGTCAGTTTGACAAAAGGCTCAGGTTGTGACACAATCCCAGTAAACTCCAAACTTCAGCGCTTTGATGCTTTTTAGGAAAGTGAATTTCTGACGTCGCTAGCATTAATGAGCTTGTATCTCAGCCTCTTAAGAGGACACTCGATGCCCTCAGAGCCAGATTAATGTGGTGGGAATTGCAGATAACCCACGGAATAATGGAGCAATCCTCACACACACACACACACACACGAAAACGGCTCAAAAGCCCATTTTTGTAATACGGCACTAAATTACAATCAAGCTTTGGATCAGAGGCGTATGATTTCTGAGCTGTTTTATGCGGAGTGCAATCATAAAGCCATTTCCTCCATTAGCGCCCTGCTGTTCCTGCTGCACACACAGAGCCGAGAGGTGTTCACACACTCGCATTACACTTCTGGGGGTGATTTGAGTTGATTTCAGTGTTTGATATTGTAGGTAAGATCTTGTTAAATGCCTCTTTTAAACTTAAACCTATGTTCTGCCCCACAGCCCTGGCCTTTATCCTGCTCCTCCACTCTCTCTGCTCCAAATTACAGCATGCACAGGTATGATGAGCTTTTAGAACGAGAGACATGAGAGTTCATGCACACACTTGCTACAGGCTCTAAGTTGCAGTAAAGGTAGAGTGGAGTCTTTCTAAACATATAAAGGATGACTTAGAGGCACCTCTCTTGATTGGGTTTAAATTATATCCAGTGGTGCAGCAGGTAGTGTCTCTGTCACAGCTCCAGGGTCCTGGAGGTTGTGGGTTCGAGTTTCGCTCCGAGTGACTGTCTGTGAGGAGTGTGGTGTGTTCTCCCTGTGTCTGCGTGGGTTTCCTCCGGGTGACTGTCTGTGTGGAGTGTGGTGTGTTCTCTCTGTGTCTGCGTGGGTTTCCTCTGGGTGACTGTCTGTGAGGAGTGTGGTGTGTTCTCCCTGTGTCTGCATGGGTTTCCTCCGGGTGACTGTCTGTGAGGAGTGTGGTGTGTTCTCTCTGTGTCTGCATGGGTTTCCTTCGAGTGACTGTCTGTGAGGAGTGTGGTGTGTTCTCCCTGTGTCTGCATGGGTTTCCTCCGGGTGACTGTCTGTGAGGAGTGTGGTCTGTTCTTTCTGTGTCTGCGTGGGTTTCCTCCGGGTGCTCCGGTTTCCTCCCACGCTCCAAAAACACACGTTGGTAGGTGGATTGGGGACTTAAAAGTCTCCGTAGGTGTGAGTGTGTGAATGAATGTGTGATTGTGTGTTGCCCTGTGAAGGACTGACACCCCCTCCAGGGTGTGTTCCCACCTTGCACCCAGTGATTCTGGGTAGGCTTCGGACCCACTGTGACCTTGAACTGGATAAGGGTTGAATGAATGTACAAGCTGGTACAAGCGGCTGAGATGAGTTTCTTCCGCAGGGCGTCTGGACTCTCCCTTAGAGACAAGGTGAGGAGCTCGGACGTCCAGGAAAGACTCAGAGTGGAGCCGCTGCTCCTCCATGTCGATAGGTGTCAGTTGAGGTGGTTTGGGCGTCTGGTCCAGATGCGTCCTGGACACCTTCCTGTTGAGGTGATTGGGATGTGTACAACAGGGAGGAGGCCCTGCGGAATATCCAGAACACGCTGGAGAGACTACATGCCTTGACTGGCCTGGGAACACCTCTCTATCCCCCCGGAGGAGCTGGAAGAAGTGGCTGGGGAGAGGGAGGTCTGGGCTTCTTTACTCCGATTGCTTCCCAGCGACCTGGACCCAGAATAGTGATGGATAAGGGATGGATGGAGATAAATATATATCTATATTTAACCATTTCAATGTCAGTATCTCTATGTAATTGTAATATTTCATGTATTTTATAAATGTAAATATTTTTATATTTATCTTGAATATATATGTTTTTTAAATATATGCAAATTTGTAAATATATTAGCAACACATAGAAGAAATCATCCCTGGACACACACACACACACACACACACACACACACACACACACTGACTATTTGATTCCTGGCCTCTATCAAAGAGGAGCTCCGGTCACAGTTAATGAGACGTTGCCTCCTGGGTTAACAGAAATTAATAGGCAGACAGATTTACATTTCTATTACACAGAGAGAGAGAGAGAGAGAGAGAGAGAGAGAGAGGAGGTTCAAAGTGAGTAGAGAGGAGAAAGAATGAAGGGAGGAGGAACAGGAGAGTGTAAACAAGAGTTAGAGGTTAAATGAGGGAAAAAGGAGTGAGAGAGAGAAGAGGAAAGTTAAATAGTATAGGTTAAAAAGAGAGAAGAGAGAAAGAAAGTGACAGAAGCAGAAAGTAGAGACAGAAAAAGAGAACAGAGAAACAGGAGAGAGAAAGAGAGATGCTGAAAGAGAATAAGAAATAGAGAAAGAGAGGAGAAGACAGTGACAGACAAAAAAATGAGAAAAGCAGGAGGTAGAGAAAGAGAGAGAGAGAGAGAGAGGTTGAAAGAAAATTAAAATAGCAAAGGAGGTGGGAGAAAAGCAGGAGAGAGAGAGAAAGAGGAGAAAGACGGAGGTAAAGACTAACAGCTAGAGAAAACAACAGAGACAAAACGAGAGAGAGAGAGCACGAGAAAGTGAGACTTTCATGAAATGTTGTGTTTCATATTTGGAGAATGTCCAGATAAGATTCATCCTCATTCCTTTCATACCTCCCCACGTGAACGTCTTTGTTAAACAGATGGAAACCCAAGCAGCACGGCTTCGCCTTTCCTTATTTTTATCCCTTTAAAGATGCAGTAAATCATTTTTAGCACCAGGACGTAGCCAACGCTGACTTTATTGTATTTACATCGTCTTCTACAACGTGCAGCTCACAGAAGACGAAGAACCAAACTTCTTTTTCACCCCTGAATGAACCAGCTTAGGCTCCATAGAGCGGGTCTCCTCTTGGGGGCGCTCATGTTTAAACCAGGGTTAAATTTCCTTGCTTGACCTCACTGTGTAAAG
Organism: Hoplias malabaricus; assembly: GCF_029633855.1. Taxonomy (NCBI): domain Eukaryota; kingdom Metazoa; phylum Chordata; class Actinopteri; order Characiformes; family Erythrinidae; genus Hoplias; species Hoplias malabaricus. Next base: position 28,170,772 of record NC_089819.1, read on the forward strand.
CAGCCGCTGCTTTGAGGACTTGCTCCTAAACACACACCTCTAACAAAAGAGGGAGGTTTAATTTGTTTTACTGTTTATTTCAAGAAAAAACTTTCTCAATTAGACATTAAACTGTAATAAATATAAGTGAGGAACCGTGGCCCATTTATCAGCATTATGTTTATAAACAGAGCTCTGTTCCACCCGACTGTGTCAGTATAAAGTCTTGAAGCTGCGTCCCAAATAGCACCATACTCCTTACACATAGTGCACTTCACAGATAATGAAACTAAGGCTACTACCCACAGTGCACTTATTCGGCAGGGGATAGGAGTCTTAAAGCTAAAATAAACGTATATTATTCGACACACGATGCACAGTGTGAGTGTAGAAATCGTTGTATTATAACGTACACTGTGCACTACATAGAGTGGATGAAGACATTTGACACTAAGCCTTGGTTTGTCCACAGCATGGAAACACCACCAAATCACCTCCCACTTTCAGGAAAGGAGAACTACTTCATTAAATTTTAGACCAAATCACAGGAATGATTTAGGCGACCAGTCGCAATAAAAACATTATCCTCCAAGAATCTGTTCACTCTCAGAGCGCAGTAAACGAGGAAAAGACAAAACCATACGTGGCTTGTGTCTTTTACACGATGAAACAAATCATTACTGAGAATTGTAATCTGTGTATGAATAACTCACAAGAGTGGAGGGATACACTGGACACTAAAAGTCTTCCATTAGATCCTCTGACAAAAATGCTAAAATGGCTAACAGAAGGTAACTGCCTTTTCCCCCTTATTACATGGGTGCTTTACCACACTGGTGAAGGCTTCTGTGTCCCTGTTACTTATGTCTTTTGATTCATGTCCCAGTTTATTTGGAATGTGTTGTTGTCATCAAATTCAAAATTGGCAAATATTAAAATAAAAAAAAAACAGTAAAATGTCTAATTTTCAACATTTGAAATATTCGATTTCGATTAATTTAATGAATTAATTAAATACAGGGGTTTAATTACATCACTGCATTCTGTTTTTATTTACATTTTGAACCAACAGTCCATCATTTATCTCTCTATCTAAATGTGTGTGTTTGTTTGTGTAAGATGTTTTTGTTTGTTTGTGTGTGTGTGTGTGTGTGTATTTATATATATATAGGTTGTGTGTGTGTGTGTCTGTATAGGGTGTGTGTGTGTGTGTGTGTGTGTGTGTGTCTGTATAGGGTGTGTGTGTGTGTGTGTGAGAGAGAGAGAGAGTGTCAGGGTTGAAGGGACTGCTGTTTAATGGGAGATTAATGAATTGTGTTTTCTGGAGTTAATTAAGGCCTGGTCCGGACGCTGTGTTTTCTGCAGAAACACTTGCTCCTCATCAGAGTCGGCGCCGCTCCTCTCTTCTGTTTTCTGTTTCTCGTCTCATTTCCCGTCTGTCCGGCCGGGGTCCGAGAGCAGCGGTCCGTCTCTCTCATCCGTGCGGGATTTTGGAGTCTTGTTTTGAATAATTGAGACACATGTTCGGGAACTTTCCTCTGAAAGTGCTGTTGAACCAGAGCCCAGCTGGAGAACTTAATTACACTGCAGCTCCACGCTGCTCCACCGCAATTACCACACAATATTAATTTAGCTCAGCTTTAATGCTCCATTTGCGCATTAGCGTTTTCACCGTGCAGCAGGAAAACTTTTACTGCCCGACTGTAGAAAGACCAGATGACCCCGTAAAGCGCGGGGTGAATTATCCACGGCAACATCGTGCTCGGCTACGGGCCGGAGGACAGTAATAACACTCTCGCGCGGGAACGGAAACGAGAGGTCAGGAATAATCCATTTATTAACGTTCACACACACGCGAGCAAAACTACAGCGCGGAGCAGACGTCAAAGACCACCCTCCATTTATTTCATTCCCAGTCAAAACAGCCATTAACTACAAGCTACTTCTCTCTGAAGGAGTCATGGCTGTGAGCAGTAGAACAGTAACATTACCGTACACCGTTTGAGAATGGATTTAAAAACGTGGACCGTATCTGAGAATCATGACGTGTCCAGAGTGTGAAATTTCTTATCTGCTTTTGGCCGAGTGAAGCACAAAGAGGTTTCCTCCCACGCTCCAAAAACACACGTTGGTAGGTGATTGGAGACTCAAAAGTGTCCATAGGAGTGAGTGTGTGAGTGTGTGTCACCCTGTGAAGGACTGGCGCCCCCTCCAGGGTGTGTTCCTGCCTTGCGCCCAGTGATTCCACGGGATTACGAGGGAGGAGTGTCTCACAGAGTGGACAGAGAGTGGACACAGGGTTTAAAAACTCCAGCAGCACTGCTGTGTCTGATCCACCTGAGAATGATGCACCACCCAAATCACACCTGCTCTCTGGGGGTTCCTGAGTGTTGAAGAACAGGGAAAAGGGGGCTAACAAAGCCAACAATCCTTTGCTCTGCATACTTCCTCTGATCATAGAAGCATTGGAGCAGCTGCACATGAGCCTGAGGTCCCTGTGCTCGATGTCAAAAATCCATCAGAGAGGTCTAATGTCGGTCTGTGGAGTGCTCTGGGGTTTTGTGCTCAGTGCCTGACCTCTCCAGTGCTTACGTGGACGGATGCCACCAGATCCTCACAGCAGTTCATTAGAAGCTGCTAACAGGAGCGCAGTCCTGATCTAACAAAGACGTGATGGACGGACGATAATGGATGCGGACGCTGGAGGACTTCAGAGCTGTCCTTCAGAGACATCAACGTCACTCTCTCCTCACGTCTCCTCCGCCGCCGCGCTACACTCTTATCTCTGCAGCCCTCAGTGTATCGCCGTCTGAATTGTGTTATTGCTTTGTCGACTGCTAATTCAATTAAGGAGATGCCATCTTTGCAATTAAGCGTTTGGTTTATTGGAGGCATTTGAGTCGTAGGGAGCGCTTCGTCGGGAAGTTCTCCGCACTGAATGGGAATGAATTTGCGACGTGTGTGAGATAAGCTCTGTGTTTCCGAGTCAGAACCTCTGGCTGCTTCTCAACATGTGTCCTTCTGTGTTCTCCCCGTCCCGGGTTCTCACCTAACATCGCCTTACACCGATTAGTCACATTCCAATGTTCATGAGTGTAAACACCAAGGACCTGGATGTTGTTCTTGATCGGGAGCATGTGTAGCTTTGTGATTCCTCAGTGAGAATCACCTGAAATCTCAGTTTTCTGCAGCGTCAGTTTGGTCTTGAAAGGTGACTGCTCAAGAACCTTCTTTTGTAGAACCCCAATCTGTTCTTCTCGACCAAGACTCATTCTCCCGTTGAGTCTTGGTTCCCCTCCATAGTTCTTCCTCACGTTCTAAGGGGCGTTCTACAGTTGAGTCCTGATTCCCCTACATAGTTCTTCCTCATGTTCTAAGGGGCGTTCTCCAGTTGAGTCCTGGTTCCCCTCCATAGTTCTTCCTCATGTTCTAAGGGGCGTTCTCTCATTGATTCCTGGTTCCCCTCCATAGTTCTTCCTCATGTTCTAAGGGGCGTTCTCCCATTGAGTCTTGGTTCCCCTCCATAGTTCTTCCTCATGTTCTAAGGGGCGCTCTCCCTTTGAGTCTTGGTTCCCCTCCATAGTTCTTCCTCACGTTCTAAGGGGCGTTCTCCCGTTGAGTCTTGGTTCCCCTCCACAGTTCTTCCTCATGTTCTAAGGGGCGTTCTCCCATTGAGTCTTGGTTCCCCTCCATAGTTCTTCCTTATGTTCTAAGGGGCATTCTCCTGTTGAGTCTTGGTTCTTCCAGTGAGCTGTTCTCGACACTCTCTCCTTCTGTGGAACCCAGACTAAAGCTCCTTTAGGACAATTTCCTGCAAATAAACGCAGATAAACCTGAAGTGAAGGGAATATAATTGAACTGATTTGATTCTTATTTCCAGGCTGGTCTCCGTCTCCTCTCCGAAATCCTCCACACGCTTCCGGCTTCCATTCACGCCCCGCGCTCTGTTTCACAGTCTGTTTCGGTTTGTCATTTTTTGGTCCTGAAAGACGGGACCTTTGAGCCCTGCCCCAGAGGTTTGAGGAGAAGGGAGCAGGCTCGTGTTGTGAATAACGAAACACACACACACACAGGTTTGATTCTGACCATGGGTCACTCTCTGCAGATCACAGCTGACTACTGATTGGTCACTTGACCAAAGCCAAGAATTTCTGATTGGCTGCTGTGCTTTGCCACTGATCTTTGAAAAATTCATCCATCGACACCGTGAGAATACAAAGGTGTAACAGGTGCGTTTAGTTAATCCCTTTTGAATCTTAAAGTGTGTGTAAACTCTCAGTTTAAACTGGACCCTTCCCTCTCTGGGTGTTAAATGCAAGTCAGTGGGTATAGGGCAGGATAGGGACAGGTCTGGTTTTTAGCTATTTTTGCCCAGTTCTCTTTCGTCTCCATTCTTATTTTTCTCCGTTTGGTAATTTAGAGTAAGACTACACTTTTAAAGCTTTGTAAATGATATACAATGTGTTTAATTAATGGCTATTAATTAGGTTGTAAACACATTAGGGCTTCACGGTGGAGCAGCAGGTAGTGTCTCTGTCACAGAGGACAACCCACAGGTTGTGGGTTTGAGTCCTGCTCCGGGTGACTGTCTGTGAGGAGTGTGGTGTGTTCTCCCTGTGTCTGTGTGGGATTCCTCCGGGTGACTGTCTGTGAGGAGTGTGGTGTGTTCTCTCTGTGTCTGTGTGGGATTCCTCTGGGTGACTGTCTGTGAGGAGTGTGGTGTGTTCTCTCTGTGTCTGTGTGGGATTCCTCTGGGTGACTGTCTGTGAGGAGTGTGGTGTGTTCTATCTGTGTCTGTTTGGGTTTCCTCGGGGTGACTGTCTGTGAGGAGTGTGGTGTGTTCTCTCTGTGTCTGTGTGGGATTCCTCCGGGTGACTGTCTGTGAGGAGTGTGGTGTGTTCTCTCTGTGTCTGCATGGGATTCCTCCGGGTGACTGTCTGTGAGGAGTGTGGTGTGTTCTCTCTGTGTCTGTGTGGGTTTCCTCGGAGTGACTGTCTGTGAGGAGTGTGGTGTGTTCTCCCTGTGTCTGTTTGGGTTTCCTCGGGGTGACTGTCTGTGAGGAGTGTGGTGTGTTCTCTCTGTGTCTGTGTGGGATTCCTCTGGGTGACTGTCTGTGAGGATTGTGGTGTGTTCTCCCTGTGTCTGCGTGGGATTCCTCTGGGTGACAGTGCTGTGATTGGACAAACTCAGACGAGGGGGCGGGGCTATGAACGTGCTCTGAAGAAGATAGTTTCTTTGTATTATATATCCCTTTAAATGACTTGAGTAATTCTGAATTCCTGAATGTGGGATCAGTGGCAGTGTTCACATTGGGTCTAAAGTGAACACACAGTCTTGGAACATAACTCAGCTCCTTGGCGTGTGTAAACACAGTCAGTGTTTCATTCTCTCAGAGCGCTACATGCTTTCAGCTCGGTGTTTATTAACTGCGGCTTACAGCTACCACAAAGATGGAGGCTCTCAAGGGGAGGGACCCTTTTGTCAATAGATAACACACTAAGACATGACTGCGGGGTTAGATTAGAGGCTTTAGAGTCTCTTACTGCACCTACGGGGAGCAATAAGGATCATAATTCTGGAGCTGAGAGAGGAGTTAGTGAAACGGATGGACTTTCCTTCACACTTTTATCGTTTTCTGTGTTGGCAGAAAGTGTTTGCAGCAGTCCTTTCTGCTGCTGTGGAGCCGCCGCCGCGGCGCTAAACTGGATCCTGATCAATACACACAAATTGAATGAAAGAAAAGAGGAAAATACGGATGCTCACAATAACGCGGGCCGCTGCTTTTTCTGTGGAGAATGGAGCTGTTTTCAGGGAGATCTCAGCTCTTATTCATTTATGTAATTTAAAGCATCATATTGTAAAATGTTAAAAGGCCTTTTAGATGCATCTGAGAGAAATAAACAGTGAGAAAAGTCAATTTCTGAATGTGAAGGCTCTGTAGCACATACACAGAGAGCACTGGAGTAAATGCAGTCTATCTTTCTGCAGGGGCTCAGGGTCCTGGGTGGGATTCTCTCCTCCAGTCTCTGTCTGTGAGGAGTGTGCTGTGTTCTCCCTGTGTCTGCGTGGGTTTACTCTGTTGGCTCCAAAATATCCACAGGTGTGAATGTATGTGACAAGGTGAGTGTGTGAGGGACAGGGTGATTTCATGACACTGTGCACAGGTGTGAGTGACAAGGTGAATGTGTAAGTGATAGGATGAGTGAGTGAATTACTGGGTGAGTGTGTGAGTGACAGGGTGATTGTGTGAGTGACTGGGTGAATGTGTGAGAGATAGGATGAGTGAGTGAATTACAGAGTGAGTGTGTGTGACAGAGTGATTGTGTGAGTGACAAGGTGAATGTGTGAGTGATAGGATGAGTGAGTGAATTACTGGGTGAGTGTGTGAGTGACAGGGTGAATGTGTGAGTAATAGGACGAGTGAGTGAATTACTGGGTGAGTGAGTGACAGACAGATTGAATATGTGAGGGACAGGGTGAGTTCATGACACTGTGCACAGGTGTGAGTGAAAGGGTGATTGTGTGAGTGACAGGGTGAATGTGTGAGTGATAGGATGAGTGAGTGAATTACTTGGTGAGTATGTGAGTGACGGTGTGATTGTCTAAGTGACTGGGTGAATGTGTGAGTGATAGGATGAGTGAGTGAATTACTGGGTGAGTGTGTGAGTGACAGGGTGATTGTGTGAGTGACAGAGTGAATGTGTGAGTGATAGGATGAGTGAGTGAATTACTGGGTGAGTATGTGAGTGACAGGGTGAATGCATGAGTGATAGGGTGAGTGAATGAATTACTGGGTGAGTATGTGAGTGATAGGGTGAGTGCATGACACTGTCCACAGGTGTGAGTGTGTGAGTGACAGGGTGAGAATGTGAATGACAGGCTGAGTGACTAGGTGAGTGCATGACACTGTCCACAGGTGTGGGTGACAGGTTGAGTGTGTGAGTGAAAGGGTGAATAAGTGAATGACAGAGTGAATGTGTGTGAGTGACTGGGTGAGTATGTGAGTGACAGGGTGAGTGACTAGGTAAGTGTGTTAGTGACAGGTTGAGTGTGGGAGTGACTGGGTGAATATGTGAGTGGCTGAGTGCATTACACTGTCCACAGGTGTGAGTGTGTGAGTGACAGGGTGAGAATGTGAGTGACTAGGTAAGTGTGTTAGTGACAGGTTGACTGTGTGAGTGACAGGGTGAGCGTGTGAGTGACAGAGTGCATGACACTGTCCTCAGGTGCGAGGATGGGGCAGCGTCCTGTGTCACTGATGAAGGACTAGAGGACGAGCGACACACACTGTGCAGCGACAGATGAGCTACTGTCTCTGACTCTACATCTACAAGGTGGACCAACGAGGGAAGAGTGTCTCACAGAGTGGACAGAGAGTGGACACAGGGTTTAAAACTCCAGCAGCACTGCTGTGTCTGATCCACTCTACACCAGCACAACACACACTAACACACCATCACCACGTCAGTGTCACTGCAGCGCTGAGAATGATCCACCACCAGAATCAAAGCCACAGATGGGCTACAGTCTGTAGTTGTAGAAGTCCACAGTGCGGTCAGTGGCGCCCTCATTCATAACTGTGTGTGTTTTTCTCCCACTCTGATAAATAGAGATGTTTTTAATAACACAGTTTAATATCTCCTGGAAAGTGTGGGAAGCAAAAGCTGGGTTTTTCGGTTTGAAATTGCTTTGCTTGGTTTTATGAAAAGATAGTAGCAATTAACTCCCATTAATTCCAGTAATGCACACAGTGGCCGTGAATATAGAAATACTGCAGGGCGTCATTAATCTGTCTGAATCTGTGCAGTCACTATCAGTGCATTATAAGCAGCCGTTTACCCGTGGGAGCAAACTGCTTCCTCCCCTTGATTCTCTTTTCGCAAATAGCTGGAAGAGAGGCGTATGTGGAGGTCACATTCAGTAACGGCAGGAAATATATCCTGTGTAAATATACACAAAAAAACCACATATTCTAGATCATACGTTGCTGGATGATACCAGGGCTAAAAATTCTAATACACAGTGGTTACAGGGATTACATAAGACTTTTAAAGTGTGAATCTGGAGCCCACCAACCCACACACTGTGAAACAAGACCCCAGTCAGTTTACTGTGCGCTGCCTGAGTCAGAAACACAGGATAAAACGAGTCGTTCTGATTCTGCTCCGCTTCTGACGTCAAGTGCAGAGACTTTAGAATGGCCCCGCCCCCTCGTCTGAGTCTGTCCAATCACAGCGCTGGACCCGTGTTTATGTGAGAGCACAAAGACGAGGTTAAACTCAGCAAAACAGACACAACGAGCGCGGAGAAATAAGAGCACTGAGTAAAAACGGAGAAGAAAGAGAACAGAGTGAAAACAGCTGAACAGAGCTGTAGGAATTCTCTCTGTGTCTACGTTGTTTCCCCTCTCCTCTGTTGTTTTACACTGACTGTGTGTCGTTTTAAAATGAAACTACACACTCGTTTCACTCTCGTGAACATAGCGCATTAATATGTTATTTCCTGGTTATTCGTTGTTGAATAAAAAGACACTTGTAATGTTTTAATTCTACACAACAATTACAGCTGAGCTGGGGTCCAGAGACCTCAGCGGTGTTTCTGGAGTTAAAGTTTGTGTTGTGTGTGTGTAATAGAGTCTCAGGTGCGTCTCTTGATGCGGACTGTGTTCAGTGACAGTAGTTTTTTGATGTCCTCCTGAGCTCATGGGTCAGCATTGATCACAGTACCGTAAGGGTTTCACCTGCAGAGCCGTCTGAGGTCTGGAAGGTCAGGCTCATCCAGCAGTAGTTACCGCCCTCGTCCGACACGGCCTGAGTTTGTGCTCTTTGTCTTTTCTTCTTCTATCTCTCATGTTCTTGTCATATTCCTTCATCTTCCACTCGCCTTTTTCATCTTTTTCATCCTGCTCCATCACTTTTCCCTTGACTTTCCTCTGCTCTTACCCTTGACCACTTCTCTGTTTCCCATCTTCCTCTCCTCTTCTCCTCTTCATCTGCTCATTTTCCTTTCTTCATTCACTGTAGCGTGAGGGTTTCTCCTGCAGAGCTGTCTGAGGGCTGGAAGGTCAGGCTCATTCAGCCTACTTCTTTCATCCTAATCAGACCTAATCTTTTCTTTCATCTACCTCCCATGCTCCTCTCGTGTACTTTGATCTTCCTCTGGTCTTCCTTTCATCTTTCCCTTCCTCTTCTCATTTTTTTTGTTCTCCCCGTATCTTCCGCTTGTCTCTCACCTATTTTCTCATTCTTGCCTTCCCGTCTTCTCATAGTCCCCTCATTTTCCTCTCGTCTTCCCCTCCTCATCCCCTCATCTCACTCCATCTCTCATCCTTCAGCGTCTACTCCTCCTCCTCGAGGTGCTCTCATGTTCCCCTTGAGGTCTTCTTTACTTTTTCTCTTTCTCTCATCTTGCTTTTATCCTCCCTCTGTTCCTCTCATCTTCCCCTCCATCTTTTCTTGTGTCCTTCACGTTCTCCTCACTGTCTCTTCACCATCCCCTCCTCTCAGATTCCTGCCGCCATCCCCTTGTCTTTCTTTAGTGTTCCCCGTGTCATCCTCTTGTCTTCTCCTTGTTTTCCCGCTGTATTACTTTCATCGTCCCCTGGTCTTCCCCTCGTCTTCTCTCCCTCGTTCCCCCGTGTCTCTGGCCTTTCGCCCCGAGCGGGTGACAGTGAGACGGATTGGATCGTATTTAGGGAAACGGAATATCAATAAACAGTGAAACGGAAACGCACCAGTACCAGCAGCTACAGGTCCCAAACAACACAGCGCTGAAAAATGGGCCAGTCAGCGGCCAGGAGTCCGATTAATCACACACTCTCACATACACACACACGCCGCACTGACGGATCCACACACACTTTCACACGCATCGTCAGTGTGATGGATGTCACCCAATAAAAAAGAGGAATATAAAGCACAGTGCTTGTTAAGTCAGTTTTCATAAAGAACTGTGAAATGGGGACAGTGTTTTGATGAAGGAGGATTGGAGTCAGGGGTAATGGGGGCGGGGGGTGGGGGGGGGGTGCTTGTGTGTGTGTGTGTGTGTGTGTGCTAACACGCCTCTATATGTGTATAGTTAATAAATACTGAGAAGTAGCCACAGTCTGACAGCTGATACAACAGGATATCGTGTGTGTGTGTGTGCATGTGTGTGTGTGTGTGTATTTTGGACACTTACAGCACAAACATGTCCACACTGCAGGAGAAAAAACAGCAATAAGTTACAATAAACACTCTTCCTTTAAAGGGCTTTTCAAAAAAACGTCATAAAATAATTTATTTTAAAAATCTCTCTGTTCTCTCTGTGTCTGTGTGGGTTTCCTCTGAGTGAGTGTGTATGAGTGACTGGGTGAGTGTGTGAAACTGTCCACAGGTGTGAGTGTGTGTGAGTGACTGGGTGAGTGTGTGTGAGTGACTGGGTGAGTGTGCGTGTGTGTGTGTGACTGGGCGAGTGTGTGAGTGACTGGATGAGACCCTGGATGAGTGTGTCTTTCACACACTACTGTACATCGCACATATGGGCCATAGATTTGATCCCATGTTGTGACAAGGTCTAAAAACAAGTGTGTGTGAGTATGTGTGTGTGTTCCCCTGGGCTTGACACAGCGAGATATTCTCAGGTGCACATTCTAATGAGCGTGTTGTGTTTATTTTTCCTGTCACCGGAGCCGATGGAGACGAGGCATTTGATCTTCCACCGCGTGTCTCTCTGTTTCTCTTTGATATTATTGAGTTTTATTTTATTATGTTCCACTCTCTCCCTCTCTCTCACACACACACACATCACCCTCTTCTCAAAGTTCATAGTGAACACTTTTAGTTTTACATTTTTTGAAAAAGAAATCCATGTTTATTTCATTAATGTACCCTGCTATTTTATCACTAGTGAAACTGTTAAATTTGACATAGAAAAAATCTAAAGGGTTTCCTCCGGGTGACTGTCTGTGAGGAGTGTGGTGTGTTCTCCCTGTGTCTGCGTGGGTTTCCTCCGGGTGACTGTCTGTGAGGAGTGTGGTGTGTTCTCTCTGTGTCTGCGTGGGTTTCCTCCGGGTGACTGTCTGTGAGGAGTGTGGTGTGTTCTCCCTGTGTCTGCGTGGGTTTCCTCCGGGTGACTGTCTGTGAGGAGTGTGGTGTGTTCTCCCTGTGTCTGCGTGGGTTTCCTCCGGGTGACTGTCTGTGAGGAGTGTGGTGTGTTCTCCCTGTGTCTGTGTGGGTTTCCTCCGGGTGACTGTCTGTGAGGAGTGTGGTGTGTTCTCCCTGTGACTGCGTGGGTTTCCTCCAGGTGACTGTCTGTGAGGAGTGTGGTGTGTTCTCTCTGTGTCTGCGTGGGATTCCTCCGGGTGACTGTATGTGAGGATTGTGGTGTGTTCTCCCTGTGTCTGCGTGGGTTTCCTCCGGGTGACTGTCTGTGAGGAGTGTGGTGTGTTCTCCCTGTGACTGCGTGGGTTTCCTCCAGGTGACTGTCTGTGAGGAGTGTGGTGTGTTCTCCCTGTGTCTGCGTGGGTTTCCTCCGGGTGACTGTCTGTGAGGAGTGTGGTGTGTTCTCCCTGTGTCTGCGTGGGTTTCCTCCGGGTGACTGTCTGCAAGGAGTGTGGTGTGTTCTCCCTGTGTCTGCGTGGGTTTCCTCCGGGTGACTGTCTGTGAGGAGTGTGGTGTGTTCTCCCTGTGTCTGCGTGGGTTTCCTCCGGGTGACTGTCCGTGAGGAGTGTGGTGTGTTCTCCTTGTGTTTGCGTGGGTTTCCTCCCACACTCAAAAAAAACACGTTGGTAGATGGATTGGAGACTCAAAAGTGTCCGTAGGTGTGAGTGTGTTAGTGAATGTGTGAGTGTGTGTTGCCCTATGAAGGACTGGCGCCCCCTCCAGGGTGTGTTCCCACCTTGCTCCTAGTGATTTCGGGTAGACTCTGGACCCCCCACCGCCCTGAAGTGGATAAGGGTTACAGATGATGAATGAATTAATATTTGGCAGAACTATTTATTGCTACATGTTTCTGTGTACATTTGCAGATCACTAATTTATCACAGGCCAGTTTGCTCTGGATAGATCTGGCAGATAAAGTATTTTCCCTGAAGCCTCCCCCTCGGCCCCTTCACACAAACACATGGCCTTTAAAACGAGGCCAAACGTGAACAATTCATCCACACACTGCAGGTGTCAGGAACGAGGGGCGGATTGAGGGAGGCGGACGCACTCGCTAAAACACAGCTTTTTAATAAAGGAGAATAACAAAACAAAGATACATTAACATAACGAAAACAAACAGGGAGCTAACCAGGCTAAACTAAACAAGGGGAGCTAAACAGTGCAAACGGGACTGACAGACTAAAGAGAAAACGAAGGAACGAGAGAGGAAAAGAAACTACGACACGAAACAACGACTAGGGAAACAAACACGGAGAAACTGTGGAGACAGACGGACAGACTCGAAAACACGACCGACTAGACATGAGAAATGTGAAAGGTGAAATGAGAAATGTACGACAAACAGGACGTGACACAAGAGGGCTTAAATACAGACACAAACGAGACACACCTGGACAGATAACGAGGACGGGTTAACACATGACACGGACGAGGAGGCGGGACGAGGGCGGAGACAAGGACATAAACAAAACATAGCCATGTGCTAAAAGCACATGGCCGGGGACAACAGACATGACAGGACGAAGGCGTGACAGCAGGTTAATACAGTCCTGCTGTAAGCAAACAGCCCTCTGAAGTCTTGTATCATTTTTAGACCCATATCACACAGATATGAAATTCCAGATATGTCTGGATTATGCTATGGGTTTTTAATGAAGCATGTGCAGGGGCTCGGACCACTACAGTGTCAGAAAAGAGGATGCAGTAGAGGTAGATTCCTGTCAATAACTGAACAGTGTAGTGTATCTTTAAAGGTACAGTAGTGGTGTTAGAGTCCAGTTGTGTTCCTAAAGCTTCATTACATTCTCTTCTCCAGAAGGAGAGGGGGATCTCTGTAATCTTTCATTATACAACTGTGGAGAATAAAAGAACACAATAAAAGTCCTGGAGATGAAACGGGGCGAATGTAATCAACACAACTTTATCATCTACTGTGAATATAGAGTAAGGTACTGGTCTGTTCCCTGATTAAAAATACAAAAGAAATGTGACCTAGGGGTTAGCACCACCGTGACTGGTAACTGGTGCAGTGGAGCAGCAGGTAGTGTCTCTGTCACAGCTCCAGGGACCTGGAGGTTGTGGGTTCGAGTTCCGCTCCGGGTGACTGTCTGTGAGGAGTGTGGTGTGTTCTCTCTGTGTCTGTGTGGGTTTCCTCCGGGTGACTGTCTGTGAGGAGTGTGGTGTGTTTTCTCTGTGTCTGCGTGGGTTTCCTCTGGGTGACTGTCCGTGAGGAGTGTGGTGTGTTCTCTCTGTGTCTGCGTGGGTTTCCTCTGGGTGACTGTCTGTGAGAAGTGTGGTGTGTTCTCCCTGTGTCTGCATGGGTTTCCTCCGGGTGACTGTCTGTGAGGAGTGTGGTGTGTTCTCCCTGTGTCTGCGTGGGTTTCCTCCGGGTGACTGTCTGTGAGGAGTGTGGTGTGTTCTCCCTGTGTCTGCGTGGGTTTCCTCTGGGTGACTGTCTGTGAGGAGTGTGGTGTGTTCTCTCTGTGTCTGTGTGGGTTTCCTCTGGGTGACCGTCTGTGAGGAGTGTGGTGTGTTCTCTCTGTGTCTGTGTGGGTTTCCTCCGGGTGCTCCGGTTTCCTCCCACGCTCCAAAAACACACGTTGGTAGGTGGATTGGAGACTCAAAAGTGTCCGTAGGTGTGAGTGTGTGTTGCCTTGTGAAGGACTGGCGCCCCCTCCAGGGTCTGTTCCCATGAATGATTGAATGAATGAATGAAACTCTATTCGCCCTGAGAGTTTTATCACAGAGGAGACATGTACATTTTGATTACAGACGTTCCCCTGAGAAATAAATCCAATACGAACAGGGCTTTAGAAGCAGCTTAGAACACAGATATAAAGCTTAGGATGTTTTTTCAAAAGTATAAAAGCCTCAACTCTATTTCACCCACTTGCTTTTCCCTGTCGAGGTGGTGGAAGGCTGTGGAGGATGGAGGAGGGTCTGCAGTGGGGGCTGAAACTCTGCTCTTGTTTTACATGTGAGTTTTATTCGGAGCAGTGAGACATGTAAATCTCCACATTAAGAACATGAGTACAGCGCGGCCGCCTCGTGTTAACGTCGCTGTAATCTCCAGCTTAAACCTGCAAAGTGATTTTGAGCGATCTGTAATGTTGGTATTAGATTACATTTCCATGTTGAAGAAGTTAATCTTGTTTGGACAGGCTTCAGGGCTGTAACGCTCGGCTATTAGCATTGGATCACATTAGTCCACTGTGTGTGTGTGTCTGTGTGTGATACTGACTCTGCTCCAGAATGACAATGGCAGTGGCACTTTAAGCCTCATGTCCTATGATCTGGGCCAGACTCAGAATTAAAGATCCAACTAAGGCTACGTTACAGGGCCCATGTCCAGGGTCCATTTTCCTTTGCTTTTATTTTCTTCTTTCATTTGTGAAGATTGTCAGCACCACAAGAGGTTAATAACACATTTATAAATAATCAAACATGCTCATTACATCCAGGTAATCATCTGTATCTGTTTATTTGTCTCCAGTCTTTTGAAATTTATTCCAAAAATTGTCACTGGCATGATATTTTTCAGGGGAACCCCACCACCCTGGTCCCAGGAGAACCTTGAGATCCCAGTCTGTAACTGGTCTAAACCCACACTCACTCGGACACAGTATTGTCCCCAAGAATAGAACAAACCCATCACAGTCTTCTGCAGCTTTTTCCTGATGGAGCTCAGAACCAACGCAGCACCAAATAAACTCTACACTTTCACATGGCTTCAGTTTAGATTTTTTTTAATAAAATGACACGTGTTCTTTATTAATAACTACACACCAGTCTCCAGTGGTGGACAAACAACACAAACCATGTACCGAGTAAAAGTACAGTGACGTGTTACAGCTCTAACGCCCTGTTCTCGGTTCTGTAACGAGACCCGTGTTTAACACGCTGCAGGTGAAAAGACTCTAGTGTCGCTCTCGGTTCCACAGTCTTTTAATAGAACATCATTAATAAGTCTGACTCTGAATGCAGCAGAAACGAACAGAGATTAAATACAGTGAATGATGTTATATCAGCTATTACATACAGCCTAGGTGCTGCCCCTCCAAGCCAACAGAGGGCACTGTCTCCAGAGCATTGAACCCCTTTAAGCTTCTGTGTTGGACCTGGGCGGTAGGCAGCGTGACCTGATGTGCACCTCTCAGGAAATGAAACTCGTCACGTCCACGCAGACCTCAAAGACTGTGATTAAGGACATGGATCAAAAGTCCAGAAACAATAACTCTTAAATATTCAAACTAAATATTAACAAAGAAGTAATCGCAGAGTGACACCAGCACCAACTTTCACAACGGCACAGGACACTGCATAGTTTTTTACTCAAACACTAGGTAAAACCTGGGGCTCCCCCTAGTGCAAGTAACTTTTAAAGCACTGTGCTGATACTGGCAGGGAGGGGAAGGGAAGGGGTGGCTTCCTACCCTTCTCCAAAAGCTGCATAGTCCAGTTTCTACAGCGCTGAGCAAAGAGTAGCAACAACAGAGGCTCTATTCTCCCTGTTATAGGTCAGAGAAGCTTCACAATGATTTTGAAGCTGTAATTTTAAGATAAAAACATTACACAGTGTTCCTTTAAGTGCTCTGTGGTGTCCACATAGTTGAAGAGCACAGTCTGAGAGATTTCTGTAATTCTGAGACGTCTGTTTGTGAACAGGCTGCGGTTTTGTTTTCCTGACTTTTTGCCTGATTCCCGTTTTTGTTTTTGGACTTGTTTATCTCTCTGTACTGATTTTTGGGTTTTGGAATATTTCTTCTGGTTTTAACCTTGTTACACGAGACTTCACCATCAGCTTGTGCTCCAAGGGCTGGAGGGTGGCGCCCAGATCTCCTTTAAAGGGCTGAAAATAGGATGTGGTTTGGCTTTATCTAAATACAGCTGTATCTCAGTCTCCATTCTGTCATTTGTCACACAATTTACTTGTTCATTTTATGGAAAAACAATGCTTCTTTGTTATTTTTATGTAAATACTATGTTTTTTTATGGTGTATATCTGTTTTTTTAACAGAAAAGTACTATAAACAAAACAGTTCTTAAATGTAAAATGAACAATTGCCAAAAACGTGACCAACGGCCAATTTTTTACTGTAAATTTTACGGATATATATTTTTTTACAGTGTGTGTCTCCGTTTAATAATGGATATTTAAAGGTAAAATACAAGAATGAGTGTAAGATCAACACAATGGAGTTATATTTATATCAGCAGCGTCAATCGATTAAAAAAATCATCACAAAAATAAAGTTAAAATGCTAGTGCTTCCTTGTATCGTCAGGAGGGAGATTCTGAGTGTGATGTTGATGACAAACTGATGAGAGGAGCCTTTATTAGAACATCTCTCTGTAGTTTTGATGATTTTTGTGTTAGAATCTTTTAATTTACTAAGTTAAAAGTTTCAGGGTGAGATTTAACATCAGCTTTGAACAGAGAACATTAACGCTACAGTACACCTCTTAGCTTCAAGATGAAAAGAGGGGCTGTGTGTGTGTGTGTGTGTGAGAGAGAGAGAGAGAGAGAGAGAAAGAAAGAAAGAGAGAAAGTAAAAGAGAAGAGGAGGAGGAAGGGTCAGAATTAGTTATGATATTGAATACATATTTTAGCATAAATAAATAAATTGAGCCCCGTTCCAGGTGACTGTCTGTGAGGAGTGTGGTGTGTTCTCCTTGTGTCTGCGTGGGTTTCCTCCAGGGGACTGTCTGTGAGGAGTGTGGTGTGTTCTCCCTGTGTCTGAGTGGGTTTCCTCCTGGTGACTGTCTGTGAGGAGTGTGGTGTGTTCTCTCTGTGTCTGTGTGGGTTTCCTCCGGGTGACTGTCTGTGAGGAGTGTGGTGTGTTCTCTCTGTGTCTGTGTGGGTTTCCTCCGGGTGACTGTCTGTGAGGAGTGTAGTGTGTTCTCCCTGTGTCTGTGTGGGTTTCCTCTGGGTGACTGTCTGTGAGGAGTGTGGTGTGTTCTCCCTGTGTCTGTGTGGGTTTCCTCCGGGTGACTGTCTGTGAGGAGTGTGGTGTGTTCTCTCTGTGTCTGTGTGGGTTTCCTCCGGGTGACCGTCTGTGAGGAGTGTGGTGTGATCTCTCTGAGTCTGCGTGGGTTTCCTCCGGGTGCTCTGGTTTCCTCCCACGCTCCAAAAACACATGTTGGTAGGTGGATTGGAGACTCAAAAGTGTCCGTAGGTGTGAGTGTGTGAGTGAATGTATGAGTATGTGTTGGCCTGTGAAGGACCCCCCCCCCAAGTGTGTGTTTCTGCCTTGCGCCTAGTGATTCCGGGTACGCTCCGGACCCACCGCCGCCCTGAACTGGGTAAGAGTTACAGTCAATAAATGAAGAGACAGTTTTCACTGTAGAATTGAAGACTGAGAGTTTACCGGAGTCCCGATCTCTATCAGGGGTGTTATTCCAGAGTTTGGGAGTTCTATGAGAAACAGTGAGTCTGTGATTGTCTCAGGTGGATGGTCTCTCGAGATTTCTCTTTTGGGTCCGGAAGGGTGTGAGGCATTCCCTCGCTTAAGGGCAAGGCCTCCCTGTTTCTCCAGTCTGACGTGTCTCCTCGCCTTTGAGTCTCCGAGTTTCTGGAGTTGCTCTGAGTCGTTATTGCGGTTTCCTGACGGTGTTTGTTCGTAAGACTGTGCGACACCTCTTTGAGCTTTTCATGACAACTGACAAAACCCGTTGTATCCAGGGGAGCAGGTTTCTGACGTCTCGCTGTTAGAGGAAAATGATGAAATATGTGGTTGAACGGGGCGCAGTATTATTCCGAACCTCTCTCCACTTGGCTCCGCAGAGCTCATTAATATTGTAATAAGGCCGGGGAGTCGAGTTAATATCATAAACTAGCGGCTGAACTTATTTCATTAGCATGACATGAATTTAAATGAACAATCTACTGCCACTTTTCATCTATTAGCGCAACTCCTCTGATCACTGTCTCAGAACAAAGCAGCGAAATTAATGATCTGAACGCTCTGGTTCTGAGCCTCCTCTGAGAACGCCACCAAATAAAACAGCTGTTTCATATTTAACATCGCGCCGAACACGGGATTTCAGCTTATTTATTGCCTTCTTTTCATCATTCTGATCACGGAGATATACACACAGCATGCAGAAGAATACAATAACTTACATCAGCTTTATAGAAACTAAATTCATACTCGTTGTAGAATTCATACTCATTAATTCATCCATCCTCCGTAACAGCTTCATCCTGCTCAGGGTCACGGTGGGCCCGGAGCCTCCCACGGAGCAACACACAAACACACACTCACCCAGTCACTCACACAGACACTGACACACGCAGTCACTCACACACGCAGTCACTCACACACTCACCCAGTCACTTACACATGCAGTCACTCACACATGCAGTCACTCACACACTCACACAGTCACTCACACACTTACACGCAGTCACTCACACGCAATCACTCAGACACTCACACGCAGTCACTCACACTCACCCAGTCACTCACACACGCATTCACTCACACACTCACCCAATCACTCACACATGCAGTCACTCACACACGCAGTCACTCACACACTCACCCAGTCACTCACACATGCAGTCACTCACACACTCACCCAGTCACTCACACACTCACATAGTCACTCACACAGTCACTCACACACACACACGCAGTCACTCACACACTCACACGCAATCACTCACACACTCACACGCAATCACTCACACACTCACACACAGTCACTCACACACAGTCACACACGCAGTCACTCACACAGTCACATAGTCACTCACACAGTCACTCACACACTCACACGCAATCACTCACACACTCACACGCAGTCACTCACAAACTCACACGCAGTCACTCACACACTCACACAGAGTCACTCACACACTCACCCAGTCACTCACATATGCAGTCACTCACACAGTCACATAGTCACTCACACACTCACATAGTCACTCACACGCAATCACTCACACACTTACACACAATCACTCACACGCAATCACTCACACACTCACTCGCAGTCACTCACACACTCACACGCAGTCACTCACACACTCACTCACACACTCACATAGTCACTCACACAGTCACTCACACACAGTCACTCACACACTCACCCAGTCACTCAAACACGCAGTCACTCACACTCACCCAGTCAATCACACACGCAGTCACTCACACATTCACACAGTCACTCACACAGTCACTCACACACTCACCCAGTCACTCACACAATCACACGCAGTCACTCACACATTCACATAGTCACGCACAGTTACTCACACATTCACCCAGTCAGTCACACAGTCACTCACACATTCAAAGTCACTCACACAGTCACTCAGTCATTTACACACTCACACAGTCACCCAGTCACTCACACAGTCACTCACACATTCACACAGTCACTCACACACTCACACACACGCACCCAGTCATTCACATACTCACACGCAGTCACTGACACACTCACACGCAATCACTCACACACTCACATGCAATCACTCAAACACTCACACGCAGTCACTCACAGTCACTCACACACTCACATAGTCACTCACACACTCACCCAGTCAGTCACACAGTCACTCAAACACGCAGTCACTCATACATTCACACAGTCACTCACACACACAGTTACTCACACAAACACACTCACTCACACAGTCACCCAGTTACTCACACACTCTACTGTGTGTCTCACACACACACTCACTCACACACACACTCACCCAGTCACTCACATAGTCACTCACACAGTCACTCACACACTCCCCCAGTTACTCACATAGTCACTCACACACTCATGCACTCACCCAGTCACTCACACACTCACTCACAGTCACTCACACACTCAGTCACTCACACACTCACCCAGTTACTCACACACTCACCCAGTCACTCACACTCTCACTCACACACTCACACAGTCACTCACATTGTCACTCAAACAGTCACTCACACACTCACTCAGTCACTCACACACTCACTCAGTCACTCACACAATCACACAGTCACTCACACACTCGCTCGCAGTCACTAACACGCAGTCACTCACACATTCACCCACACAGTCACTCACACACACAGTCACTCACGCACTCACACAGTCACCCAGTCACTCACACAGTCACCCTCACACTCACCCCATCACTCACACACTCTCACACAGTCACTCACACCCAGTCACTCACACACCCACGCAATCACTCACACACAGTTACCCAATCACTCACACAGTCACTCACCCAGTCACTCACACACCCACGCAATCACTCACACACACAGTCACTCACTCACACACTCACCCAGTCACTCACACTCTCACTCACACACTCACCCAGTCACTCACTTAGACACTCAAACAGTCACTCACACACTCACCCAGTCACTCACACTCTCACTCACACACTCACCCAGTCACTCACATAGACACTCAAACAGTCACCCAGTCACTCACACACTCACTCAGTCACTCACACAATCACACAGTCACTCACTCGCACAGTCACTAACACACTCACTCGCACAGTCACTAACACGCAGTCACTCACACATTCACCCACACAGTCACTCACACACTCACTCACACAGTCACTCACGCACTCACACAGTCACCCAGTCACTCACACACTCACCCTCACCCCATCACTCACACACTCTCACAGTCACTCACACCCAGTCACTCACACACCCACACAATCACTCACACACAGTTACCCAATCACTCACACAGTCACTCACCCAGTCACTCACACACCCACGCAATCACTCACACACACAGTCACTCACTCACACACTCACGCAATCACTCACACACTCACTCACACAGTCACAGTCACTCACACACTCAGCCAGTCACTCACACACTCAGCCAGTCACTCACACACTCACCCAGTCACTCACATAGTCACTCACACACTCACCCAGTCACTCACACACTCACCCAGTCACCCTCACACTCACTCCATTACTCACACACTCTCACACAGTTACTCACACCCAGTCACTCACACACCCATGCAATCACTTACACACTCACACGCAGTCACTCACACTCACCCAATCACTCACACAGTCACTCACACACTCATACACACACACACACAGTCACTTACACACTCATACACTCACCCAGTCACTCAAACAGTCACTCACACACTCAAACAGTCACTCACACACTCACCCAGTCACTCACACACTCACCCAGTGACTCACACACACAGTCACTCACACTCTCACTCACACACTCACCCAGTCACTCACCCAGTCACTCAAACAGTCACTCACACACTCACTCAGTCACTCACACACTCACAGTCACTAACACAATCAAACAGTCACTCACACACTCACTCGCAGTCACTCACACATTCACCCACACAATCACTCACACACTCACTCACACAGTCACTCACGCACTCACACAGTCACCCAGTCACTCACACACTCACTCACACACTCACACAGTCACCCTCACACTCACCCCATCACTCACACACTCTCACACAGTCACTCACACACCCACGCAATCACTCACACACCCACGCAATCACTCACACACACAGTCACTCACACACTCACTCACTCACACACTCACGCAGTCACTCACACACTCACAGTCACTCACACACTCAGCCAGTCACTCAAACAGTCACTCACACACTCACTCAGTCACTCACACAATCACAGTCACTCACTAACACGCAGTCACTCACACATTCACCCACACACTCACTCACACAGTCACTCATGCACTCACACAGTCACCCAGTCACTCACACACTCACTCACACACTCACAGTCACCCTCACACTCACCCCATCACTCACACACTCTCACACAGTCACTCACACACCCACGCAATCACTCACACACAGTTACCCAATCACTCACACAGTCACTCACCCAGTCACTCACACACCCACGCAATCACTCTCACACACTCACTCACTCACACACTCACGCAGTCACTCACACACTCACTCACACAGTCACTCACACACTCACAGTCACTCACACACTCACCCAGTCACTCACACAGTCACCCTCACACTCACCCCATTACTCACACACAGTTACTCACACCCAGTCACTCACACACCCATGCAATCACTCACACACTCACACGCAGTCACTCACACTCACCCAATCACTCACACAGTCACTCACACACTCATACATACACACACACACACACAGTGTGACACACAGATGTTGAGGTCTGGGCTCAGGGGCAGTTCATTGTCCTGAGAAGATTCTTTAAAATCAAATGTTCTTCTTTTGTGTCGTTTTTCACTTATTTCTCTCAGTGTGTTTCTCAGGTTCTTCTCCCCAGGTCCGCGTCCTTTCAGACCCACAGTGCCCAGTGTTTCTCACAGTGAGATCGCTCACAGGATGAAAGCTGTAAGTGCTGTGTACCAGATGGTGACGGTGTTGGCCCCTGGTCTCTCGCGGTTGTTGTTCTCAGTGGCTCTTTAAAGAGATTCCAGACGTTTACCTTTTCCTTAAACGCAAGTGGATCTCAAATAAAACCTCCTCAGAAGCAGCTTCTGAAAAATGACTTCCGCTTAATGGCCATTTTAACTGGAAATATAATAAATGACGGCTGCCCACTGCAGTATAAACAGGAGAGAAAATCCCTGGTGTTTATTAATAACTCTGAAAGTGCTGAATTTTAAACAGTGCGCTTCTGAAAGCTGCTTTAATTTGATGTTTAAATAAATTCAGTCCCTCCCAGGCGTCGCTAATCCGCATCCTCAGAGAATTCACAGTAAAAGAGGAAAACGTCTGAATTATTAATTCATAAATTCACCTGAGATCAAACCCTGCACTCTAACACACACACACACACACACACACAGGTTTGTTTTCAGGATTTGTGGAGACATTGCACTAAGACTTTGGATGGTGGAGAGACTCTGAACGTTAAAAAGCATTAAAAGAGATAAGGATTTTGCTTTATTCCTGCTCCATAAGTGGAAAATTCTGTGGGAATTCAAACAGTGAATAAACACTTACACACAATTTACACTTGTCATCAACAAGATACAGTCGCTTCTTACTCACACACACCGCTCCACCTTAAAAGATACAGTCGCTTCTTACTCACACACACCGCTCCACCTTAAAAGATACAGTCGCTTCTTACTCACACACATGGCTCCACCTTAAAAGATACAGTTGCTTTTTACTCACACACACCACTCCACCTTAAAAGATACAGTCGCTTCTTACTCACACACACCGCTCCACATTAAAAGATACAGTCGCTTCTTACTCACACACACCGCTCCACCTTAAAATATACAGTCACTTCTTACTCACACTCACTGCTCCACCTTAAAAGATACAGTCACTTCTTACTCACACACACCGCTCCACATTAAAAGATACAGTCGCTTCTTACTCACACACACAGTTCCACCTTAAAAGATACAGTCGCTTCTTACTCACCCCTCCGCTCCACCTTAAAAGATACAGTTGCTTCTTACTCACACACACCGCTCCACCTTAAAAGATACAGTCGCTTCTTACTCACACACACACCGCTCCACCTTAAAAGGTACAGTCGCTTCTTACTCACACACTGCTCCACCTTAAAAGACATGGAGATTCTTAATGAAAACAAACACTGAGGGGTAGAGTGAGAACAGTAAGTCTTGACCTAACTCTTACACTAACTCTTACCTACACTTACTCTAACGCTAATCCAGACCCTTATCTTAAAGGGAGCGTCTAAGATTGTGGGCAATCATAGTTCTCTCTGGATGTTTACATTCCAAAGCTAAGCATCTTTTAAGTTGGAAAGGTGCGCTGTAAGAGAATAACAACTGTTGTTTATTGGTGTCTGAAGTGTAAATTGTCTGTAAGTGTTTATTCACTGTTTGAATTCCCACAGAAACTCATGTGTAACTCGAGCTGGTTAGTTTTGTAGCACTTTCGCTCTGTGTTTACTTTCATGCAGTTAGCGCTCTCCTGAATTTAGAGTCAGTTCCACCTTAAGTAATGTAACTGTAACAGCAAAAATAAGTCAGTGTTACCCCACTATGGAGCAGGAATAAAGCAACATCCTCATCTCGGTTGGTGCTTTTCAGCGTTTGGAGTCTCTCCGTTGTCTAAAAACCTCCAGATGGTGTTTCTCTGCCATGAGCAGAGAGAGAGAAAGCCTAGCACCGGACCCAGACACTTTGTTTTTTTACCCATTTACAGACACTGGGGCTTCGTAAACACATTAGAGCGGTTTCCAGAGCAAACCGACTGCAGAGCAGCACATGGAGAGGACACACACTCAGAGCTTTATACACAGGGTTTTATTGATTAATATCATGAATGTCTCCTTTAACCCTTACCCCTACCCTTACTCTTACCCTAACACTTACACTCACTTTAAAATCAATACGAGCTGGTCCCCAAAAGGAAGATGTCTCCAAAATGTCAAAGTGTAAACAGGGTTTGTTCCCCACAGCGTGGAATAATATTGGCGCACACACACACACACACACACACTCTCATACTCTACCTCGGAGTAATGATTCTACAGTGGGTGGAAAACTGAATTTGCATAAATAATTAATGATCTTAATATGTTTAAAGCTCCCCCAATTGCACGCAGCTTTGATTACAGTTTTAATCTGCTCTGTGAGTTTATTCATGATTTTAAATTGAAAGTTATTAATAAAAAAGTCTGTAATGGAGACAAAGCTTCTTTAAAGACACAGGAGGAAAAACAAAAGAAATAAAGTGAAAGATCAGTGACCTCCGCCATTCCCACTGCTTTAGAGCACAATTTCCTTTCCAGTTCCTCTCATGTTTCCCTGTTTCCTAGGCCCCCGCCTCCCCCTCCCGCTCAGACACAGCACCCCCCACCCCCAGGTCACAGCGCCCCCTGCCTGGGAGAGTGAGGATACT
>NC_089819.1:28200782-28223282 GCF_029633855.1 Hoplias malabaricus
GGGGCAGATTTTGACTCAGGAGCAGGTTTTGACTCAAGGGCAGGTTTAGACTCAGGGTCAGGTTTTGACTCAGAGACAGGTTTTGACTCAGGGGCAGGTTTAGACTCAGGGGCAGGTTTTGAGTCAGGGGCAGGTTTTGACTCAGGGGCAGATTTTGACTCAGAGACAGGTTTTGACTCAGGGGCAGGTTTTGACTCAGGGGCAGGTTTTGACTCAGAGACAGGTTTTGACTCAGGGGCAGGTTTTGACTCAGGGGCAGATTTTGACCCAGGGGCAGGTTTTGACTCAGGGGCAGATTTTGACTCAGGAGCAGGTTTTGACTCAGGAGCAGGTTTTGACTCAAGGGCAGGTTTAGACTCAGGGTCAGGTTTTGACTCAGAGACAGGTTTTGACTCAGGGGCAGGTTTTGACTTGGGGCAGGTTTTGACTCAGAGACAGGTTTTAACATAGGGGCAGGTTTTGACTCAGAGACAGGTTTTGACTCGGAGGCAGATTTAGACTCAGGGTCAGGTTTTGACTCATGTGCTCTGTGTAAAAATGACTAAACTTAAAAACTGTGAGAAATTCACAGTTTTGACTCAGGGGCAGGTTTTGACTTGGGGCAGGTTTTGACTCAGAGACAGGTTTTGACATAGGGGCAGGTTTTGACTCAGAGACAGGTTTTGACTCGGAGGCAGATTTAGACTCAGGGGCAGGTTTAGACTCAGGGTCAGGTTTAGACTCAGGGTCAGGTTTTGACTCGGGCAGGTTTAGACTCAGGGTCAGGTTTTGACTCAGGGTCAGGTTTTGACTCAGGCAGGTTTTGACTCAGGGGCAGGTTTTGACTCAGGGGCAGGTTTAGACTCAGGGGCAGATTTTGACCCAGGGGCAGGTTTTGACTCAGGGGCAGATTTTGACTCAGGAGCAGGTTTTGACTCAAGGGCAGGTTTAGACTCAGGGTCAGGTTTAGACTCAGAGACAGGTTTTGACTCAGGGGCAGGTTTAGACTCAGGGGCAGGTTTTGAGTCAGGGGCAGGTTTTGACTTGGGGCAGGTTTTGACTCAGAGACAGGTTTTGACATAGGGGCAGGTTTTGACTCAGAGACAGGTTTTGACATAGGGGCAGGTTTTGACTCAGAGACAGGTTTTGACTCGGAGGCAGATTTAGACTCAGGGTCAGGTTTTGACTCATGTGCTCTGTGTAAAAATGACTAAACTTAAAAACTGTGAGAAATTCAGAGCTCCTCTTCTCTTTGTACAGGTGAGAATCTAACCCCACCCCCCCTTCGCTCCCCAACACCACTCCACTGTGTCCTCCTTACGGTTATAACCTGGGGGTAGTGTTTCCCATGGGGCCGAGTGACACAGGGAATTTTTCAGCCGAGAACATCCTCCCAACCTCCAATTAACTCTGAGAAAAACAGGTCAGAAACACACACAAATACAAACACATGCACACAAATACACACAGACAAACAACCACAAACACAACCACAAATACATACACACTCACATGTACACACAAACTTAAAAACACACACACACACACACACACACAAAACAAACCAGGGCTGGAGATGACTGAGAAAATAAATTATAAAAATAAATATACAGTCATAGCTGAACTTGATCATCAACAGCTGTTAAATGGAACACCTACGACTGTGGGGAACTGCAGCTCTCTCTCGTTTGTTTATGTTCTGTATCTTTTAAGGTGGAGCGGTGTGTGTGAGTAAGAGGCAGCTGTATCTTTTAAGGTGAAGCAGTGTTTGTGAGTAAGAGGCAGCTGTATCTTTTAAGGTAGAGCAGTGTGTGTGAGTAAGAGGCAGCTGTATCTTTTAAGGTGGAGCAGTGTGTGTGAGTAAGAAGCGACTATATCTTTTAAGGTGGAGCAGTGTGTGTGAGTAAGAAGTGACTGTATCTTTTAAGGTGGAGCAGTGTGTGTGAGTAAGAAGCGACTATATCTTTTAAGGTGGAGCAGTGTGTGTGAGTAAGAAGCGACTGTATCTTTTAAGGTGGAGCAGTGTGTGTGAGTAAGAAGTGACTATATCTTTTAAGGTGGAGCAGTGTGTGTGAGTAAGAAGTGACTGTATCTTTTAAGGTGGAGCAGTGTGTGTGAGTAAGAGGCAGCTGTATCTTTTAACGTGGAGCAGTGTGTGTGAGTAAGAGGCAGCTGTATCTTTTAAGGTGGAGCGGTGTGTGTGAGTAAGAAGCGACTGTATCGTTTAAGGTGGAGCGGTGTGTGTGAGTAAGAAGCGACTGTATCTTTTAAGGTGGAGCGGTGTGTGTGAGTAAGAAGCGACTGTATCTTTTAAGGTGGAGCGGTCTGTGTGAGTAAGAAGCGACTGTATCTTTTAAGGTGGAGCGGTCTGTGTGAGTAAGAAGCGACTGTATCTTTTAAAGTGGAGCGGTGTGTGTGAGTAAGAATCGACTGTGTCTTTTAAGGTGGAGCGGTGTGTGTGAGTAAGAAGCGACTGTATCTTTTAAGGTGGAGCAGTGTGTGTGAGTAAGAAGCGACTGTATCTTTTAATGTGGAGTGGTGTGTGAGAGTAAGAAGCGACTGTATCTTGTTGGTGTCTGAAGTGTAAATTGTCTGTAAGTGTTTATTCACTGTTTGAATTCCCACAGAAACTCATGTGTAACTCTAGCTGTTTAGTTTTGTAGCACTTTGGTTCTGTGTTTACTTTCATGCAGTTAGCGCTCTCCTGAATTTAGAGTCAGTTCCACCTTAAGTAATGTAACTGTAACAGCAAAAATAAGTCAGTGTTACCCCCCTATGGAGCAGGAATAGAGCAACATCCTCATCTCGGTTGGTGCTTTTCAGCGTTTGGAGTCTCTCCGTTGTCTAAAAACCTCCAGATGGCGTTTCTCTGCCGTGAGCAGAGAGAGAGAAAGCCTAGCACCGGACCCAGACACTTTGTTTTTTTTACCCATTTACAGACACTGGGGCTTCGTAAACACATTAGTGCGGTTTCCAGAGCAAACCGACTACAGAGCAGCACATGGAGAGGAGACATCTGAATTCTTATTAAAATCATGAACATCAGAGTCCTACAAACCCTCTTTCTGAAAAAAGTCTGACATTATGTGCTGAGATTGACCCACCACCGAAATCATACCTGCTTTCTCTATAAATATAGACCACGGGGTCTCGTTCTGACCATGAGACTATATTTATTAGAGTAGTGTGATAGTTTTAGATGGGAGACCTCTCATGGGATTGATCTGTATCACACTCACAGATGTGTCTCTGAAACTGCTCCACAAGGAGGTGCTATTCAGTGCATGTCTGTTTTATTTATACATGCGAGAATCACCCAGGCATTGTTCCACTGTGTTTGTTGTTGTTGTTTTATTTGAATATTGACCTTTACAACCTGATGGTGCCTCATTGCAGACTGTGATGTGGCAACTCTTCTGAAGGTTTATTCAACAACAACAACTAAAAGTAGTCATAGAACAATTCAGCTATAAATCGCCACAATGGTGGTGTGTGTTGTGCTGGTGTAGAGTGGATCAGACACAGCAGTGCTGCTGGAGTTTTTAAACCCTGTGTCCACTCTCTGTCCACTCTGTGAGACACTCCTCCCTCATTGTTCCACCTTGTAGATGTAGAGTCAGAGACAGTAGCTCATCTGTCGCTGCAAAGTGTGTGTCGCTCGTCCTCTAGTCCTTCATCAGTGACACAGGATGCTGTCGGCTGGATGTTTTTGGTCGGTGGACTGTTCTCAGTCCAGACACTGAGGGGTTTAAAACCTCCAGCAGCACTGCTGTGTCTGATCCACTCTACACCAGCACAACACACACTAACACACCACCACCACGTCAGTGTCACTGCAGCGCTGAGAATGATCCACCACCACATCACACCTGCTCTGTGGGGGTCCTGAGCGCTGAGGAACAGGGGGGGAGGGGGGTAATGAAGTATGCAGAGCAACAGATGGTCTACAGTCTGTGATTGTATAGTTGCATGATCAGTGGAGTTGATCAAACGGACAATGTAAAAAGAAGGCAGCGCGGTCAGAGAGAGAGAGAGAGAGCGAGAGCGAGAGAGAATGATAAAGTGCTCATTATGTCAGAAAGATGGAGGGAATAAAGAAGGGTGAGATGTTCGAGAGGAAGAGAAATATAAAAAAGTAACACAACCTTGATCCTGCAGGAGCCTCTTTACTGTCACACACTGACCAAGGTGGAGCCCATAAATCAGAGAGAGAGAGAGAGAGAGAGTGTGAGACAGAGAGAGAGAGAAAGAGAGAGAGAATGGGAGACAGAGAGAGAGAAAGAGAGAGAGACAGAGAGAGAGAGAGAGAGAGAGAGAGAGTGGGAGACAGAGAGTGAGATGGAGAGAGAGAGAGAGAGAGAGAGTATTTTTACAACCTGTCAGGTGTCAGGTGCAAGGGTCAGGGACGGTGCTGGACGATATATCGACCAATCAGAGCCAGCTACAGAGTGTCCAGAAGTATGCAGACAGTCTGCCAGGTTAGACATTACTTTTATCTCCATTGAAAAGCAATGGCCAATGGAACGGGACCCACTGGAGCAGCTGCACATCAGCGTAAAGTCACAGTGCCCAATGCCAAGCGTGGGCTGGAGGGGTATAAAGCTCCCTGGCACTGGGCTGTGGAGCAGAGCTGGGTCCATGAAGTAGTTCAGCTAATGATGTGGTGCTCAGGTAAGAGTAAGTGGTGCTCACCTGATAATATCTGGTGCTCACTAGTTGTTTCCCTGTAAAATTCTTAGAAGTTGTTTGGAGTGTGCGTCATTAATGTCTACTGTCTTCTGTTCCTGACTGGACCTGGTGTAAAGTTTTGTGTGTGTGTGTGTATTATTAAGCTTGTCATTGGCTCAGCTGGAGAGAGACACACAGCCAAAACCTGCTGCAGAACAGCAGCTTTAATTAGGGCAGTGCTGCACACCCAGAGAGAGAGAGAGGAAGGTAGAGAGAGAGAGAGAGAGAGAGAGAGAGAGAGAGAGAGAGAGAAAGAGAGAGAGAGACTGTGTGTGTGTGTGTGCGTGTGTGTGTGCGCTGCCTCCTCTCCTCTTTACTCAACACACCTGATTCAAAGTGACAAAAGCACCAAGGAGCTTCTTAATTAACACACTGACCTTTTCCCCTGGTTTTATTCAGAGAACAGAGAGAGGCTAATAAACAGAGAGATAGAGAGGGAGTAATAAAAGAGAAATGAGAGAGAGATACAAGAGAGGGCAAAGAAGATTCAGTAGAAAGAGAAAGAAAAGAAAGAGAAAGGAGGAAAGGAGAAAGATACAAATAAAAAAAAATGAAAAGAGATGGATAAATATTGGATGGGCTCTGGACAACACATGATAATGATGGTGATGAGTGCCTGTTTAGTGATTAGTGTTTGTTTACAGTGATGAGTCATTGTTTACAGTGATTAGTGTTTGTTTACAGTGATGAGTAATTGTTTACTGTGATTAGTGTTTGTTTACAGTGATGAGTCATTGTTTACAGTGATTAGTGTTTGTTTATTGTGATGAGTCATTGTTTACAGTGATTAGTGTTTGTTTACAATAAGGATAGTTTTTGTTTACAGTAATGGGTGTGTTTGCTTACAGTGATGAGTCTTTGTATACTGTAAAGTGTTTGTTTATAGTGATGAATCTTTGTTTACAGTGATGAGTCTTTGTTTACAGTAGAGTTTTTGTTTACAGTGATGTGTCTTTGTTCATGGTGTGAGCCATTGTTCACAGTGATGAGTCTGTTTACAATAGAGTGTTTGTTTATGGTGATTAATCTTTGTTTACAGTGATGAGTCTTTGTTTAGAGTAAAATGTTTGTTTACAGTGATGAATTTTGTTTACAGTGATGAGTCTTGGTTTACAGTAGTTTTATGTTCATATTTATGAGTCTTTGTTTACAGTAGAGTGTTTGTTTACGGTGATGAGTCTTTGTTTACAGTACTTTCTGTTTACAGTGATGAGTCTTTGTTTACAGTAGAGTGTTTTTTTACAGTGATTAGTCTGTTTACAGTAGAACATTTGTTTAGGGTGATTAGTCTTGTTTGCAGCGGGGTGTTTGTTTACAGTGATGAGTCTTTGTTTACGGTGATGAGTCTTTGTTTACAGTACTTTCTGTTTACAGTGATGAGTATTTGTTTACAGTAAAGTGTTTGTTTACAGTGATAAATCTTTGTTTACTGTGATGAGTCTTTTTTACAGTAAAGTGTTTGTTTACAGTGATGAATCTCATTTACAGTGATGAGTCTTTGTTTACAGTAAAGTGTTTGTTTACAGTGATGAATCTTTGTTTACTGTGATGAGTCTTTTTTACAGTAAAGTGTTTGTTTACAGTGATGAATCTCATTTACAGTGATGAGTCTTTGTTTACAGTAAAGTCTTTGTTTACAGTAGAGTGTTTTTTTGGTGATGAGTCTTTGTTTTATGGTGATGAGTCTGTTTACAGTAGAGTGTTTGTTTACAGTACTTTCTGTTTACAGTGATGAGTATTTGTTTACAGTAAAGTGTTTGTTTACAGTGATGAGTCTGTTTACAGTAGAATTTGTTTAGGGTGATTAGTCTTGTTTGCTGCAGGGTGTTTGTTTACAGTGATGAGTCTTTGTTTACGGTGATGAGTCTTTGTTTACAGTAATTTCTGTTTACAGTGATGAGTATTTGTTTACAGTAAAGTGTTTGTTTACTGTGATGAGTCTTTTTTTACAGTAAAGTGTTTGTTTACAGTGATGAATCTCGTTTACAGTGATAAGTCTTTGTTTACAGTAGAGTTTTTGTTTACAGTGATGAGTCTTTGTTTACAGTATAGTGTTTGTTTTTGGTGATGAGTCTTTGTTTTACGGTGATGAGTCTGTTTACAGTAGAGTTTTTGTTTACAGTGATGAGTCTTTGTTCACAGTAGAGTTTTTTATGGCGATGAGTCTTTGTGGTGATGAGTCTGTTTACAGTAAAGTCTTTGTTTACAGTAGTGTTTGTTTACAGTGATGAGTGTCCAGTCATAAAAGGGCAGTCTGGGAGGTAAAGCTACAGAATCAAACTGTGGAGAGGAGGAGGACGATGTCCACTGTGTGTCTCAGGGCCGGTGAGAGGAGGTGAAACACTCAGGGAGTGAAATGTTAAGATCTTCATCTCGTCGCTGTCTCTGCACCTCTCACTGAACTCAAACAGACGGACTCATAGGTCCAGGGCAGCTCAGACTTTTACTGACAGTCTGAGTGACAGTCTGTCTGCCTGTGTGTGTGGGGGGGTGTGTGTGAGAGAGAATGTGCAGAGAAACTATTTGTTCTCTAACACATTTTGTGCTTAACTTTGTACTTTCTCTGTCTCTTTTCTCTCTTTCAAGCATATTTTTCTTTCTCATTATTTCTCTCTACCTTTTGTTCCCTCTCTCTCTTTCTATCTCTCACTCCGTCCTCTCTGTCTCTCTCTTGTGCTTTTTCTCTCTCTCTATTTCTCTCTCACACCTTCTCTCTCTCTCTCTCTCTCTCTCTCTCTTTGCATTAATGTACAAGGAGATAATTTATCACATATGTTTACTGATATAGTTTGTATTGTGCATGTGTTTTGTTTGTGTGTGTCTGTGTGTGTGTGGAAGTAAGAGTCTGACAGTCGTGATGAAGTGCTCAGATAAACAGTAATAATGCACATCGTTATCATTTTATTTCTGCTGTGTTTATTGGGTGTTATGGCAGCGTTCGTCTTCGCCAGCGTCTGATAAACGTTATTACACAAAATGGCCATTCTTCCTGCTCCATTAAGTAAACAAATGTGACTGTCCTGCAGAACTGAAGCCTTTTAAACTCAGAACACTCTCCCTCCCGCGCAGTAAATCTTCACAGGGTCTGCAGCCTGCTTTTCTCACACTTTACCTCCCCCTGGAGCGTCCAACATTCCTCCACGTTTATGTAAACCCCAACACACACAGTGTCTACAGCACCTTACCGAGCACCATCAGATCCTCACAGCAATGTTCCCAGAAGAGCAGAGAGTTTTACTGCAGTGAAGAGAGGAAAATTAGTGAAGCAGAAAAGGAGAGAGATGAGTAGTGTGTGTGTGTGTGTGTGTGTTCTGGACGATGGTCTCAGTGGTGATTACAGAGCTGAAAGGTTAATTTGAGTGTGTGAGCCCCCGGGGCTTTAGCAGGCCACAAACAGCACAGAGTCTTTTTAATTACCACCAACAAGAGCCAGTCGACAGAAAGGCCACTCTCTCTCTCTCTCTCTTTCTCTCTCTCGTTCTCTCTCTTTCTCTCTCTCGTTCTCTCTCTCTCTCTCTCACACACACACACACACACACGGAGTGCTGCCCTCTGATCCGAGAGGTGATGATACTCCCCTCGCTACCGTTAGCGTGTTAGCAGAGAGAGGGGGATTAGGACAGAGGCTTTAAGTGGCTGTCCACTGCAGAGCATTACAGCATTAATATGAGAGAGAGAGAGAGAGAGAAGGAGAGAGAGAGGGGAATTGAAGAAAAAAAGGAGTCATGGAGAAGGAGTAAGACTGAATAGAGAAAGGGTGAGAGAAAGAGGAGACAGAGGAGAAGTGAGACAAGAGACTCATTATTCTGAGGCTGCAGCACCTGAGCCCTACTGGTGGCTAAATTCTATCAAATCCTCACAGCAGTATTCCACTACAGCTTGTGTAAAGAGAAGAGCCTGAGCTCACTCCTGATTAACACCCTTCGTTTCAGAAAGGACACAGACTGTAGTCCAGCTGTTGTTCTGCATACATTTTTATTTCTCATAAATTGCTCAGAATCGCTCGGGAGACAATGCTTATTCTGCTAAAATTTCATAAGAAGAAAAGAATGAGATAGATAGGAAACATGTAAATGATTTTTTGCAGTTCAGGGTCACAAAGCCTACCCAGAATCATTGGGCACAAGGCAGGAACACACCCTGGAGGGGCCCCAGTCCTTCACAAGGCAACACACACACACACTCACACCTACGGACACTTTTGAGTCTCCAATCCACCTACCAACGTTTGTTTTTGGACTGTGGGAGGAAACCCACGCAGACACAGGGAGAACACACCACACTCCTCACAGACAGTCACCCGGAGGAAACCCACGCAGACAAGGGGAGAACACACCACACTCCTCACAGACAGTCACCCGGAGGAAACCCACACAGACACGGAGAGAACACACCACACTCCTCACAGACAGTCACCTGGAGGAAACCCACACAGACACACAGAGAACACACCACACTCCTCACAGACAGTCACCCGGAGGAAACCCACGCAGACACAGAGAGAACACACCACACTCCTCACAGACAGTCACCCGGAAGAAACCCACGCAGACACAGAGAGAACACACCACACTCCTCACAGACAGTCACCCGGAAGAAACCCACGCAGACACAGAGAGAACACACCACACTCCTCACAGACAGTCACCCGGAGGAAACCCACGCAGACAAGGGGAGAACACACCACACTCCTCACAGACAGTCACCCGGAGGAAACCCACACAGACACGGAGAGAACACACCACACTCCTCACAGACAGTCACTCGGAGGAAACCCACACAGACACAGAGAGAACACACCACACTCCTCACAGACAGTCACCCGGAGGAAACCCACGCATACACAGAGAGAACACACCACACTCCTCACACCTGGAGCAGGACTCGAACCCATATTTTCATATTCAACATTACAATACTTACAATACTTGATTAACCACCAAAATATTCTACAGGGAGGGCCATTTATATGGATACACCTTAATAAAAGGGGAATGGTTGGTGATATCAACTTCCTGTTTGTGGCACATTAGTATATGGGAGGGAAGGGGGGGGGGACTTTTCAAGATGGGTGGTGACCATGGCGGCCATTTTGAAGTTGGCCATTTTGTGCTTGGTTTTAACGTAACTTTATTCTTTCACGAGTTATTTACAAGTTTCTCACCACTTATAAAATGTGTTCAAAGTGCTGTCCATTGTGTTGATTGTCAATGCAACCCTCTTCTCCCACTCTTCACACACTGATAGCAACACCACAGGAGAAATGCTAGCACAGGCTTCCATTTCAGGTTTCACATGACCCTCTTTCCATTGAAAAAACAAAAGTTGGATCCAAAATGGCCGACTTCAAAATGGCCACTATAGTCACCACCCATCTTGAAAAGTTCCCCTCCCCCTCCCATATACTAATGTGCCACAAGCAGGAAGTTAATATCACCAACCATTCCCATTTTATTAAGGTGTATCCATATAAATGCCCCCCCCCCCCCCCGTATATCACACCTGCAGCGCCACCGTGCCGCATTTGCAAAAATTATATCGTAATAAAATAAAAAAACAAAGGTGAAATAAAATATGAAATAGAATATAAACTATAATATACACTAATGTATAGTTTAGTATATACACTCGTGACTGTACATAAAAACAATAAAGTACATATCTGTAT
Organism: Hoplias malabaricus; assembly: GCF_029633855.1. NCBI lineage: Eukaryota > Metazoa > Chordata > Actinopteri > Characiformes > Erythrinidae > Hoplias > Hoplias malabaricus. Next base: position 28,211,158 of record NC_089819.1, read on the forward strand.
GAGTATTTTCTCACAACAGCCCTAAAGCCCAGACTTTAAACTTAAAGGGACTTTTATCTTTTGAGGGAATTTTACAAAATGGCTGTATAATGATAAACACGCTGATTTTATTAACATTGTATATATGTGTCGTTTTTGAAAAGTGAACGTATTGAGGCTCATAGCGGTGAAAAACTTTTATTTTGACAGCTATTTACAGAATGGGGTTTAATCCAGTGTGATTTCTTTGGCTCCTGTGCGGATGGGACCTACAGCCCTGGGATTTGATTGGCACTTCACTACAGCTCTGCAATTTGATTGGTTCCTCAATCCAACTCTGCAAGTTGAGTGGTTCCTGAATGTCCCGGAGCAAGCAAACAACATCCAGAACCGAGAAACCGTTCTAAATCTTTTTCCTCAGAGTGAGAGAATGTAAACACGTAAAGTCCACCTCATCATCTAAATTTCTGAGAGGCTCAGCACTAACAGCAGCAAAGTGTCCACATCACAGGACGTTTGTGGTGTGACGGATGGTGTGAACTCAGGTGGAACCTGGAGTCCGTGTCAGCCTTCATCACTCAGGGTGTATATCCTCTGATTATACACCGTTACAGGTGAAAATGGTGTGTTTACAGTGGTTCAGGGAGGGGTGGTGTGTGTGTGTGTGGATGACTATGTTCCACTAGTTTGAGCAGTCATTATGGGGAAAGGAGAATAAATTCCAGGATTAGGTTTAATCTCTTAGTCTCTAAACCCTATTCCGCACAAACACTTTTTAAAAGTATTTATTTAAATTTTTTTTTCCTCCTTTGTTTTTTAAATTCATATCTCACTGTGGTCTAAAGGTTAGAGCAGGGGGTTGAGGACTGAAAGGTTGTTGGTTTGATTCCCAGGAAAACTGGGGGCAGTGGGAGTGAAGGAACAGCACTGTCCTCCTCCTCAATCCACAGCTGAGGGGCCCTTGAGCAAGGCACTGAATCCACAACTGCCCCCCCCTCACTCTGGGTGTTTGTTCACTGCCCCTAGTGCACTTGTGTGTGTGTGTGTGTGTGTGTTCACAGCCCCTAGTGCACTAGTGTATGTGTGTGTGTTCACAGTCCCTAGTGCATGTGTTCATTGCCCCATTGCACTTGTGTGTGTGTGTGTGTTCATTGCCCCTATTGCACTACAGATGAGTTACATGTGGAAGACACATTCCGTTGTACATTAATGTCATGCAATGACAAATTATTGCACATTTACACTTTTTTTCTACATTTAACAGTCTCTCTGTCTCTCTCTCCATCTCGCTCTCTCTCTCTCACTCACTCCATATCTCTCTCTCTCTCTCTCACTCCATCTCTCTCTCTCTCTCTCTCTCTCTCTCACTCCATCTCTCACTCACTCCATCTCTCTCTCTCCCCTCCATATCTCTCTCTCACTCCATCTCTCTCTCTCTCTCTCTCTCTTTCACTCACTCCCTCTCTCTCTCTCTCTCTCTCTCTCTCTCTGAGTGAGTGAGTTAATCTCAGTGGAGTGTGTTTGGGTCAAGCGCCTCATCTGTTCTCAGATGAAAAGCAAACTGAACTCGTCACACTCTTTCTCTCTCGCTCACTCTTGCTCTCTCTCTCTCACACACACACACACGTCTGGCTGTGTGGAATTGGCTCCTTTTGCATTTTTCAAGTGTGTCATTTAGTTTTCATTGGAGAGGAAGGACAGGGCAAGGGACGGAGCAGAGACCTTCCCCCTCCCCCTCTTGAGCGTGATGGTGGATTAATCAGGTTCTCTCTCTAACACACACACACACACACACTCACTCTTGTGGTAGGGGTGGAAGGAGAAACATGCAGCTCCTTTAGATTAAAGGCCCCATATCCTACATTTCCCCCTGTTTCTTTTGTGTGGACTCTATTTTCCCTGACAGCGGGGGGTCGTAACCTGAGGGGGTCTCAGTGTGGTCCCAGGGGTCATGGGAGTGTTTCTACTGATTCAGACCGATGTGCCGTCTTCCTGCAGCTGAGGTGGATTTGTGTTGACCAATCATCATCCCTCACAAAAACCCCAGTCTCCACCCATTTCTCCAGCAGGGGGAGACAGAGCTCACAGCGGAGCTAAACTGTAGGGGGCGCTGCTGCTTCCCGCTGCTGCACGTGCTCTGTACTTCATTAACACAGAAGGGTTTTTGAGGATCAATCTGTATCGGCTGAATTTCAGAAGCCACTGGAAACTCAGAGAGAGAGAGAGAGAGAATAAGAGGGAGATGGGGAGATCAAGAGAGAAACGGAGGTGGAGAGAGAGGAAGGTAGAGAGAAAGAGAAAAGAGAGAGTTGGAGAGAGGAGGGTAAAGAGAGAGAGAAAGAGAAAAGAGAGGGATGGAGTTGGAGAGAGAGGAGGGTAGAGAGAGAGAGAAAGAGAAACGAGAAAGATGGAGTTGGAGAGAGGAGGGTAGAGAGAGAGAAAGAAAAGAGAGAGATGGAGTTGGAGAGAGGAAGGTAGAGAGAGAGAGATGGAGCTGGAGAGAGAGAGAAAGAGAAAAGAGAGATGGAGCTGAAGGGAGAGAGAGAGAGAGAGAGAGAGAGAGAGAGAGAGAGAAGGCAGAATATTCAGAGAAAAAGTGAAATTGATGTCGCGTCTCTCAGGGACGGAGGGAAAAAGTCTGATAGAATTCTTCAAGGAAAGAAATGAAGACATCACTCGTCTGCGGAGGCTCCCCTCGCTCAGAGGTGGAGAAATAAACGAGAGAATAAAAATGAAAATGAAATGGAAGAAGACAAAAAGACCAGGAGATGCCGGCTCAGTCCCCTTCCAGAGAAACGAGGGCTAATTACACACCGTCCTCTCTGCTCCACCCACTCACTCACTCACTCACATATAACACTCTCATTGGCGCCCTCACTCACTCACATTCTCACACACACACATTCGCTAACTCATAAGCTCAGCCAGTCACATACTCACTCACTCACTCACTCACATGCCTTTTCACATGCTCAATCAATCATGCATTCACTCATATGCTTGCTCATTCCCTCGACAAATCACTTATTCACTCACTCATGTACTCACTTGCAAACTTCCTCACTCACACATTCACTCACTCATACTCACTCTTTCAATATCTCTCACTCACTCACTCACTATCACCATCCTTTCGTGTCTTACACTGGACTCTGATCTGCTCCTCTGACCATTAACAGACAAGGGGCGTGTCCCTCCACAACCAACCAATCAGAGGGCTTTACAATGTCCCATCTGATCTGATGTGACTTTAACCAATCAGTGATCGGCACGGCTATTAGCTCCACCCACAGAGTCCGGCTGGGTTCCCCAGCACCGAAGGGGTCCCTAGTAAAATGACATAAGGACCACTGCAGTAATAATCAAGCCCCCACAAAAATGTACGTTTCATCCTCCACATCAGAGCGACGGTGTCCAGTCCACTCGGCCGAGCCCGGACAGCGCACACACATCAAAGGAAAAGGAAAAGCAAGCGATCAGGAGATGAGGGACTGCGCAGAAATGTGTAATATAAATTCACAAAGCAGCAGATTAAAGCCTGATGATTTAATGCAAATACGCAGCATGGCCCTGAATACATCTCGCCCGGTTTCGTACAGGGGAACCCCACACGCGTTTCCAAAATTCCTGCCTAAATAAAGTGTTCGAAAGCAATGTTTGCAATTTTAATCCAGTTCACTTTTTATAAAATTCCTCACCATTTGTTGCTTTCTCCTGAAAATAGTGCAGTGTTTGTACATGGCCCTGGCTCATTAAGTGTCTCGGTTCAAACTGACTCTGGCACCTCTCTCTCTCTCTCTCTCTCTCTCAGCCACAACCGAGAAATGGCATCTGGATCTGTTTGGACAGTGGAATGACTCAGAAAAAAGATGAGGATGTTGTTCTATTCCTGCTCCTTAGGTGGGTAACGCTGACTTATTTTTGTTGTTACACTTAAGGTGGAACTCACTCCTCCCACTAACTTTCCATGAAAGTAAACATAGAGAGAAAGTGCTACAAAACTAAACAGCTCGAGTTACACGAGTTTCTGTGGGAATTCAAACAGTGAATAAACCCTTACAGACAATTTACACTTCAGACACCAACAAGATACAGTCGCTTCTTACTCACACACACCGCTCCACATTAAAAGATGCAGTCGCTTCTTACTCACACACACCGCTCCACCTTAAAAGATACAGTCGCTTCTTACTCACACACACCGCTCCACATTAAAAGATACAGTCGCTTCTTACTCACACACACCGCTCCACCTTAAAAGATACAGTCGCTTCTTACTCACACACACCGCTCCACCTTAAAAGATACAGTCGCTTCTTACTCACACACACCGCTCCACCTTAAAAGATACAGTCGCTTCTTACTCACACACACCGCTCCACATTAAAAGATACAGTCGCTTCTTACTCACACACACCGCTCCACCTTAAAAGATACAGTCGCTTCTTACTCACACACACCGCTCCACCTTAAAAGATACAGTCGCTTCTTACTCACACACACCGCTCCACCTTAAAAGATACAGTCGCTTCTTACTCACACACACCGCTCCACATTAAAAGATACAGTCGCTTCTTACTCACACACACCGCTCCACCTTAAAAGATACAGTCGCTTCTTACTCACACACACCGCTCCACCTTAAAAGATACAGTCGCTTCTTACTCACACACACCGCTCCACATTAAAAGATACAGTCGCTTCTTACTCACACACACCGCTCCACCTTAAAAGATACAGTCGCTTCTTACTCACACACACCGCTCCACCTTAAAAGATACAGTAGCTCTTTAGAACCAAGGCAGGTTTTATTCATAGAGCACCTTTCATACACAAGTTACTTCAAAGTGCTTTACAGAGTCAAAAGAAACTGTAAAAATTCATCAGTTAAGTACATGACATTTAAAAACATTAAAATGGTGCAATAAAAGAAAATACTTCATTAAAAACAACAAAAGAAAAGTGAATCAAAAAGAAACATGAGTAAATACGTGGAGATTATTTTAAACCGAGCTGTGATCTGCTCAAAACGAGGGTGGTTTTTATTCTTGATTTAAAAGTGTCTAAGAAAGATGGAGGTCACCGCTGGTGCTAGAGACGTCTGGTTCCACTCATCACCAGTGGATGAAAAAATGTCTACAACCACTGCACACTGCTGAATCATGGGGGGAGGAGCTTGTAAAAGTGGGTGGAGTTTCCCTTTCCCTCTTTCCATCCCAAGGAAGTGCAGTGTGTGTTTTTTTTTCAGAGTTCAAAGAAAACTCTTAAAAAGCCCGTGTATAAATATATTTAGAAGTGAACAGGTACATTAGCATTGCAGAAGAAACTGTTTTTTTTGCTTAATGATGTGGTTAAGTTTATTCCCAAACCCTTCATCATCTGCGCCACGCTGTCAGTGTTATGTTTAAATGTGTCCCCCTCTCGGCGCTGAATGATTCGAGCCGGTGGTCTCCTCGCCATTAGCCGCGGATCAGTTCAGATACAAAAAAGAGCCCCAGCGCCTCTAACTGGTTTATAACTAGTGCTGAGCTCAACACGTATTAATCACAGAGGTTTCGCTCTGAGCCTCCGACCTGCTGCAGTCATTAATCCCACAGAACCTGCGCAGATGAAGTTGCTTCGCCAAACACCCAACTTGCTGCTCTTTAACTCCCTCTCATTAGCATTCCCGCTCACCCCGGCTCTGTACAGCTATTCCTCACCCGCTCTTAAAGCTACAGCCACCACACTCTCCACGAAACCTCACCCTAAACACCTTCATTCATTCATTCATCTTCTGTAACAGCTCCATCCTCATCAGGAGCCTCTGGATAGAGTGTTATTACACAGTCTCACACACACACACACACACACACCGGTACAGAGTCTCATACACTCACCCAGTCACTCACACACTCACCCAGTCACACACACTCACACCTGTAGACAGTTTCACACACTCACACACTCTCACTCACCTGAAACTGTCCACGTGTGTGTGTGAGAGAGAGAGTCTCTCTCTCTCTCTCTCATTCACACACACTCACCTGTGCAGAGTCTCATACACTCACCCAGTCACTCACACACTCACCCAGTCAGACACACCTGTAGGCAGTTTCACACACTCACACACTCTCACTCACTTGAAACTGCCCACATGTGTGTGTGTGTGTGTGTGTGTGTGTGTATGTGAGAGAGAAAGAGACTGTGTGAGTGTCTCTCTCTCTCTCTCTCACTCACACACACACCTGTGGACAATTTCAGGCAAGACTCAGCAGTGATATCAGGCAGAACTAAAATCAGACAGACAGCAGAACCCCAAGTGCAGAGTGTTACCCACAATGCTCCTAATAATCAGGGACCTGGCCAGAGCTCACTAGGATTCACTAATTCACTACGAAGTGTACTCACATCCAAAGTGAGTCACACAAAGTTCTGGAAGGTGGTTGGAAGAAGTGAGAGACACAGCGTGAAGCTTTGTGAGCTTATAGATGATCCCAGTGATTTACTGTAAAGGGGAACAGAAGTGGCCTGAGAACTGAGCCCTGAGGGACTCCAGTAATGAGACTGTGGTTAGCTGAGAAATAACCTCTCCTTACTGCCTTTCAGGATCAATCCCGAACATGAGACGAGAAATAAGAGAGAGACGAGAACCTAGGCTTTCTGAAAGTGTTGTAAAAAATCATCTGCTGGTTCAGAGATGAAAGCAGATGGAAAGTGATGGAGGACGAGGACCAGGGACACACAGTTCTCTCCGGCTCTGAAGAAAGCTTCTATAGGTGATAAGAGGACACTTTCTGTGGAGTGTCCAGGCTTGTGGCCGGACTGGTTTGGTGTCAAGGGGGTTATCGTTATCAAAATGGGAACGGGACAGTATGTCCGATGGGTTCGGACAGAGATTGAAGTGGGTTGACTCCCAATGTGGTGGCAATGTTTGTCTGGAAATGACCATATTATGGTTTAGAGGCCAAAAAATGAAGGAGGAAAATGGATCTGAAGTTTCCAGCATGTTTTGGAGGGAGGGTGTGTTTCTTGAGTGAGTTTCTCAGTGTTTTCACACAAAGGAAGACTTGGGGGTGTTGAGAAAGTGTCAGGACATCTTGTTCTGTGGGTTTAGATGAAAATGGAAGGAGTGAAATGAATGTGTAGTTTGCAAAATGTAAGTGATGGAGGGTACAGACCTGATTCTTCTTTAGAGACGTTGCTAACAGTGATATATTTAACTGTGACATCCAATTTTAATTTCTCAATTCCACATGTTCCTCTGGTCTTTATAATGTTTTACATCTTCAAGCTAGAGCCACCAAACTTAGTGGAAACACTGATTCAAACACTGGACAGAAACCGAAGGAACACAGAAACAGCTTCAGCTACAAAATGGACGTTATTAAGAAACTCCTTGTTCAGTGCATGTGCACATTAACGTGTGAATCTGGAGGCCACCAACCCACACACTGTGAAACACTGCGCGTTGCACAGACAGCACAGGATAAAACAAGCCGTGCTGATACTGCTCCGCTTCTGACGTCAAGTGCAGAGACTTTAGAATGGCCCCGCCCCCTCGTCTGAGTCTGTCCAATCACAGCGCTGGACCCGTGTTTATGTGAGAGCACAAAGACGAGGTTAAACTCAGCAAAACAGACACAACGAGCGCGGAGAAATAAGAGCACTGAGTAAAAACGGAGAAGAAAGAGAACAGAGTGAAAACGGCTAAAAACCAGAGCTTCTGCTCCTCGCTCCTCACTGCTGTGCGCTCGGGGTCGGGGTGAACAGAGAGCGGCTCATTATCATTTAAAGGAACAGGTGCTGAAAGCGGGCGTTCTGAACAGGGCTGTTTACACAGGGGGAGTACACTGCTGTGGGGCTCGTGGGGTTTGGACCAAAGCAGGTCACAGACGTTTCATTAAGAAACAGAACTGTGTTCTTTGTCTGTGTTTTAAAATATTTAAATATAAATGAGGGTCAAAATCTAAGGTCTAATTGTGAGTGTGAGAGGGTGAGTGTGTGAATATCTAAATATAGTGTGTACAGTGGGCTCAGGGTCTCTTTGCTAAAGTCAGAGCGGAGTTTAAGCTCCAGCACATCCACACATTGTGTAGTTATAATTCTTTCTCACAGAAAGAACACAGTGATATTTTTAGTGTTGGACCAAAAAAAAGAGAGAGAAAATTATGAGTGAAAAAAAAAAGATCAGAAAATGAACAAATAAAGAAGTAAATAAGCAGTGGATAAGTAAGTAACGAGGCTGTGTAATTGCCCGGGGGTTTCTCTCAGGCTTGATTAAGAGAGAAACGCTAATCTTTGGGCCGAGGGTGTCTCTCTCCTGGTTTAATCGCCCTCTCCCACTAAACATCCCCTGCGCCCCTCTCCAGGACGCGTTTAATCCCAGCCCTGCGAGGGTCTGCCGATTAAAACCTGCCACAGAAACGTGTAAAAACACCCAGAGAAGTTCTGCTGAGCCCCGCTGGAGCTGCTTTGAGCTCGGGGGAGAAAATTAGCGTCTCTTTCTGGAGACAGCGTGTGGACGTCTTCACGCTACGATGCTCATCAAACATTTGGCGACATGGAGATTTACCAAAGATGCTTCTAATAAACGATCACGTGCTTTTTACATATTTCTAAATTGGTCACACTTTACACCGACAGAGAGGGGATCGGGTAAAAAGTCAGGAACGGAAGAAAACGGAAGGAACAGCTGTAACAAAGACACACGGTGTTAAAGCAGCACTCGGTAAAATGAGGTATTTTGGGCTCCCCCTGCAGTTGCAGAGTGGAATTAACCTTTACAGCACTGGCCTGATATCAAGGGCCATGGTGGGTTGTTTCCTACCATCCTCCAAATTTTACATAGTGTAGTTTCTGCAGTGCTGAGCAATGACAAAGGCTCTGTTCTCCTTGTTACAGCTCAGTGGAGCATCACACTGATTTTGAAGTCGTAACTTTAAGGTGAAAATACTACCTAGTGTTGCTTTAAAGGTCCATTAACAGTAATTACTGTCAACTGTTATTCCACCCATTGCTTATCACTAATCCATTTCTGTCAGCATCACTCTGTGGATAAAAACATAGACCTTTACAGGGAACCTAATATATAAAATAAAATAGTAGAAACTATATCGCCCCCTACATTTCCTGGATAGTATTACACTGTCAGAGTCACTGTATGGATCATAGAACTTTTACAGATCATTGTAGGTCACTTTTGATTTTAAAGAAACACTCTGACACCTAGCGGCTCAGACTGACACCTAGTGGCCAGGGTGAATGAGAGAGTTTTTGTCGTAAACCTGTTTGAAACATGGCTGGCTCCATGTGGCAGACCACCCCATGAATTCCTTCATTTATGGAAAATAAAGCAGTGTGATTCTTCATCTCATGAAAAGAAAGGAAAGTAGAAATAATAAAGTGTGAGTTTTTGCCTTCAGTGGTTCTTTCTCAGTTTTTTTTTTTTTTTTTGTAGAAATAACTGACTGCAACTTTAAGTAAACAGTCGGTTCAATAATAGACAATGAGTAATGGAGTAAGTGGTCTAATCGTGTGTGTGTTTGTGTTATGGCATGTGGAGTGTGAGGACGTGGCCTGTCAGCTCTGTATTGACGGGACGTTGCTGTGCATGTGTTCTGCAGCAGTTCTGATCCGGACGCTCAGCAGCCGTGAAGTTACTGACAAATCACTTCAGCACCAAAACCTAATCGATACACACACACACACACACGCTGGCTCTAGCTCTCTCTCTCTTCTGGTGGGTGTAATGTTGTTAATAATGTTATTTTGTGTGTGAGGTTGGCATTGTTTGGACGTGAGGTTGAGGTTATTTTGTGTGTGAGGTTGGCATTGTTTGGACGTGAGGTTGAGGTTATTTTGTGTGTGAGGTTGACATTGTTTGGACGTGAGGTTGAGGTTATTTTGTGTGTGAGGTTGGCATTGTTTGGCCGTGAGGTTGAGGTTATTTTGTGTGTGAGGTTGGCATTGTTTGGCCGTGAGGTTGATGCTATTGTGTGTGTGAGGTTGGCATTGTTTGGACGTGAGGTTGAGGTTATTTTGTGTGTGAGGTTGGCATTGTTTGGACGTGAGGTTGGCATTGTTTGGACGTGAGGTTGAGGTTATTTTGTGTGTGAGGTTGACATTGTTTGGACGTGAGGTTGAGGTTATTTTGTGTGTGAGGTTGGCATTGTTTGGCCGTGAGGTTGATGCTATTTTGTGTGTGAGGTTGGCATTGTTTGGCCGTGAGGTTGATGCTATTTTGTGTGTGAGGTTGGCATTTTTGGACGTGAGGTTGAGGTTATTTTGCGTGCGAAGTTGGCATTGTTTGGACTTGAGGTTGAGGTTATTTTGTGTGTGAGGTTGGCATAATTTCTGTGGAAGCTTGAAATTGTTTGGGTGTGAGGTTGACGTTATTTTGGAGGTGAGGTGGGCATTAACTGTCTTGTTGGCGTTATTTTGGGCGCAGGGTTGGCATTATTTTGGCGAAGAGCTGGCGCTGATCCCCATGTTAAACAGCAGCTGCTCTCCAGAGCTCCTCTGACATTCTGTATGGAGATTAATGCAGGCTGACAGTAATATTGATCAGACACACACACACACACACACACACACACACACAAACACACACACCTGGTTTTTATCCACTGTGGGGACATGACACAGACCATTCTTGCTGTAATTCGGAGACCTACACTAAGCTTAACTATGACTACTACTAACATTACCTCACCCCTTAGCCATTGTGATATATTGCTGTCTCACACACACACACACACACACACACACACAGAGAGAGAGAAAGAGAAACCACAACCTCATTACCAATTCATAACCACGGAGGGGGCGCACAGGGCATTTATTACATCTCTATAATTCAGCTTTTCTCTGTGAAGCTGGTTCCCTCCCGTCTCTCGTCTCTGAAATGATCCACACTGAGTTTAATCTTTTTAAAGGGTGAATATTTTTCTTGTGTTTGTTATGTTCCCCCCCGAGGACCACGTCTAACAATGTGTGGTTAATCTGTGAAAGACGTCCTCCTTCTGTTCTACACCTCCTTTCTCCCAGCCCTATTTATTCAGGAGGTTTAAAGGTGTGTAGACAACACCCCCACGTCTCTCTTTTATACTTTCAGGCAATTTCTCTCTCTCTCTCTCTCTCTCTCCCTCTGTATGCTTCTCTCTTTCTCTGTCTCTCTCTCTCTTGCTCTCTCTCTCCATCTGTCTACTTCTCTGTTTCTCTCTCTCTCTCTCGCTCTCTTTACCTCTTCCTCTGTTCCTCTCTCTCTCTCTGTTTCTCTCTCTCTCCCACTGTCACTCTCTCATTTTCTCTCTCTCTTTACCTCTTCCTCTGTTCCTCTCTCACTCTGTCGCTGTTTCTCTCTCTCTTCCTCTGTTTCTCTCTCACTCTGTCTGTGGTGTGTTCTCTCTGTGTCTGCGTGGGTTTCCTCCGGATGACTGTCTGTGAGGAGTGTGGTGTGTTCTCCCTGTGTCTGCGTGGGTTTCCTCCAGGTGACTGTCTGTGAGGAGTGTGGTGTGTTCTCCCTGTGTCTGCGTGGGTTTCCTCCAGATGACTGTCTGTGAGGAGTGTGGTGTGTTCTCTCTGTGTCTGCGTGGGTTTCCTCCAGATGACTGTCTGTGAGGAGTGTGGTGTGTTCTCCCTGTGTCTGCGTGGGTTTCCTCCGGATGACTGTCTGTGAGGAGTGTGGTGTGTTCTCTCTGTGTCTGCGTGGGTTTCCTCCAGATGACTGTCTGTGAGGAGTGTGGTGTGTTCTCCCTGTGTCTGCGTGGGTTTCCTCCGGATGACTGTCTGTGAGGAGTGTGGTGTGTTCTCCCTGTGTCTGCGTGGGTTTCCTCCAGATCACTGTCTGTGAGGAGTGTGGTGTGTTCTCTCTGTGTCTGCGTGGGTTTCCTCCAGATGACTGTCTGTGAGGAGTGTGGTGTGTTCTCTCTGTGTCTGCGTGGGTTTCCTCCGGGTGACTGTCTGTGAGGAGTGTGGTGTGTTCTCCCTGTGTCTGCGTGGGTTTCCTCCGGGTTACTGTCTGTGAGGAGTGTGGTGTGTTCTCCCTGTGTCTGCGTAGGTTTCCTCCGGGTGACTGTCTGTGAGGAGTGTGGTGTGTTCTCCCTGTGTCTGCGTGGGTTTCCTCCGGGTGACTGTCTGTGAGGAGTGTGGTGTGTTCTCCCTGT
>NC_089819.1:28228282-28258282 GCF_029633855.1 Hoplias malabaricus
CCCGCTCTGCGAAGCATAGACTGGTTCATTTAAGGAGCACAGAGCTGGAACTTATTAAAGCTGATTTAAGGTGGATTGAAGTAAACACAGGGAAAGGTTTGTTTTAGGTTTGTCAGAGCTGTGGCAGAGAGAGAGTGAGTGAGAGAGAGAAACAGCGAAAGAAAGTGAGATAGAGCGAGAGAAACAGAGAGAGAGTGAGAGAGTGTGAGAAAGAGAGGGAGAGAAGGGCAGTAATTATAATTGCACTGTACCTGTACTTCAAAGCTTTTAGCTTGGTCAGCAGCGTCCAAACCCTATTCTCTGTAATTGTCCCTCAGACAACTTAGTCTCTCTCTCTCTCTCTCTCTCTCTCTCTCTCTTTCTCTCCCTCTTTCTCTCTCAAACTCTCTCTCTCCCACTCTCTCTCTCTCTGTCTCTCTCTCTCTCAAACTCTCTCTCTCTCTGCACTGTCAATTGTTCAATTTTTTTTCATTATTCGCTCACCTCCTTTGTTTTTTCCCTTTCTCTCTCAATCTCTGATTCTCCTTCCCATACTTTCTTTCATTCTTTTTCTTTCTTTCTTTCTTTCTTCAGGTCTGTCTTTCCTCTGTTTATCTGTATCCTTTCTCTCTCCATTCTCTCTCTCTCTCCATTCTCTCTCTCTCTCTCTCTGCTCACAGAGAGAGACATTAGGAGACTATCCTCTGATGATTATCAGTTTTGTCGTCCTCTGTTCCTTCGCAGCTCAATTGTTGACATATGTTTTTGAGACGTCGTGTCCTGTGTTAGCTTCGTGTAGACACCTGTGGTTTGTACTGCGTTCACATTTGAAACACACAGCCCCAGTGTTTAGGAAGTGACCTGCTGTGAGGCTCTGCTTGTTTGGTGCACACCAAAGTTCAAAAGTGAGCGCTCACACTTGCTGTAACAAACCGCCCTAACAGAGCAACCGCACCAGCAACCAACACTGACAACACCAACAACGTCTGAACACACCTAAAGCCCAGCTTTTACTTCTCCATCAAACCTGCGATGTTCAGATACGAACCCTAAACCGTCACCTGACCCACACCTCTCCAAATCTGTAACTACACGCTGCGTCAACACAAACCACAACGTCTGTGATTGGTCAGTAGTCGGACACACACAGAGACCTCCTCAGACACGGGGTGGACGTCAGGGACCAATCAAAATGTTGAACAAAAGAAAAATACCGACGTCTCCAGGGGAAAAAAAAAAACTTGACAAGGAGCGGGACCAGGCGGGAAAAACGTGCTGCTTCGTATTAGTTACTTTCCTGGCGCCTCGTGTAAACTCTGCTCCGTCCCAAACAGCGCCCTCCTCCCTACAGAGTGCACTTTAAGGGTTTATTAAAGTTACTCTACTACTCCACTGCACTGTTTACTACACAGTGTAGAGGAAGGTGTTTGAGATTCAGCCCCTAGTGGTGTGGAGGTGTAACTGCAGAGCGACACTGAAGAGTCGAGTCTTAACACTGCCCCCTAGCCCTCCACCCCAACAAGAACCCCACCCCTGGGCAGAACAGAAGCGTGGGGCTCAGTGGTGAAATCAGATTCACCTGAAAGAGGACCGGACTCAGCTCAGGCGCTGGGAGTTTATAAACCGGACCGAGCCGGACCGCTCAGTGTAGCAGTGTGGATCTGAGCATTTGTGGTGTTTCAGACGGTTGAGGCAGTGATCAGGGATAAAGAGGGAAGGAACGAAGGGAAGAAAGAGGGAATGAGGGAAAGGGAAGGATGTGAAAATTCCCTCCCAGCTGTTTGACTCAGGCTGCTCTTTTTTACAGTGGGACATTTATTCTTATTACGGAGCAGTGGCCCGATCCAATCGCGTCGTAATCAGAAAACTGCCAGCACATCTATCAACACGGCAGCAAATAAAAAGCCCCGCTCCGCAGGGCCACGAAGGAGGACGAGGAGAGGGAAAGAAGCAGGGAATAATGCCGTTCTCCCAGGTCCGGCTGCGGCTGTTTGTTTTTGTGCCGATGATGAAGGTAAAGGTGGATTTGGGGAGACAGTTTTTGGGGGGGACGGGTTAAAGGGGGGGGGGGGGGGTGCCCAAAAGGGACAGAAACCAATTTCTCATCAGTGGCTCGGGGCCCCTGCTCTTTCTGCACAATAACGGAACACAAAAGAAAAAATGAGACAGAGAGCGAGACCGGTGCCCTAGGAGTGGTCAATAACATCGGCCCCTAGCTCTCTCGCTCTCTCTCACACACACACACACTTACCCAAGTGATGGATCTATATTGGCAAGCCTTTGAGTGTTCAATTAGTAACCGAAAGTTCAAAGATGCTCAACCTGATTAAACACACACACACATTTCTGTCACTCCTTTGATGAACACCCCCTCAGATTTGATCAAAACCACAGCTTTAAACTGCAGGTCTAGAGTGTTTGGAGCTGGGAGCGCTGCTGATGAGAACGGTTCTAGATAACGACTAAACAAGGATGGAACACCACTTTCTGTTGGTCACTGCTGCCTTTCCTTCTCTCCCTCGTGATTCTCAGGGCAGCATCAATCAGGATGTTCTCACGCAGCGTCCCGGTGAGTCCTCCAGGTTCAGACCGGTGTTGAAGCCGGTTTCGTGAGTCCACTGCTCTGGAGTGACCCAGGTTCAGTCTGTTTTCTGTCGGTCGCTGGGTCCTCGTCTGGTCTTTGGACAGGTTTTTACAGGGTGATGTTCCCCTGCTGTGCCCCGTGTGTTCTGTTCTACGTCCTGTCCTTGTCTTGCCCAAATGTATACTGCTCATGTTTTTAGGTGTGTGTGTCAGTGTGAGAGTGTGTGTGTGTGGGTGTGTGTTACTACTAGTGTGAGGGTGTATGTGTGTGTGTGAGTGATAACGTGTGTGTGTGTGTGTGTGTTACTACTAGTGCGAGGGTTTGTGTCTGTATGTGTAAGTGTCAGAGTGTGTATGTGAGTGATAACGTGTGTGTGTTACTGCTAGTGCGAAGGTTTGTGTGTGTGTGTGTTTTACTGCTAGTGCAAGGGTTTGTGTATGTGTGTTACTGCTAGTGCGAGGGTTTGTGTGTGTGTGTAAGTATGATAGTGTGTGTGTGTGAGTGTGTGTGTTACTGCTAGTGCGAGGGTGTATGGGCATGTGAGTGATAACGTGTGTGTCTGTGTGTGTGTATTACTGCTAGTGTGAGGATGTATGTGTGTGTGAGTGATAACTTGTGTGTGTGTGTGTGTGTGTTGCAGGTAAAGATAGGAGAGGTCTCTGATGGGAATCGTTTGATCTCCTACAGGAATTAAAACAGCCTCGAGCTTCTGCACACATTCAGACCGTTTCCTGGACGTTTAAACTGCTGTTGTACATTTTGTACATGTAAGATGAGTGTGTGTGTGTGTGTGTGAGAGAGAGAGAGAGTTTGAGCTGGTCTCAGTCAGTATCAGGTATAAAAGCAGGCCTCTTGTCTGATGTAAACACACTTTTCTTATGAATTTTACAGTGTTTATATTATTCACCAATCAGCTATAACTTTAAAACCACCATGTTTTCTACTGTGTAGGTGTTGTTCCACAGCTCTAACCCATTGATGCCTGGACACCTCTGAATCACCCTGTGGTCTCGGACTCAAAGACAGATCCTTTAAAGGCACCAAGCACAACTCTGGAGAGCTACTGTTCTCAGAGCAAAACAAACTCCCCCCTTTGGTTTGTGTTCATTCAGAAGCTGCGTATCTTTTTAAGGTGGAGCGGTGTGTGTGAGTAAGAAGTGACTGTATCTTTTAAGGTGGAGCGGTGTGTGTGAGTAAGAAGCGACTGTATCTTTTAATGTGGAGCGGTGTGTGAGTAAGAAGCGACTATCTTAACGTGGAGCGGTGTGTGTGAGTAAGAAGCGACTGTATCTTTTAATGTGGAGCTGTGTGTGTGAGTAAGAAGCGACTGTATCTTTTAATGTGGAGCTGTGTGTGTGAGTAAGAAGCGACTGTATCTTTTAATGTGGAGCTGTGTGTGTGAGTAAGAAGCGACTATCTTTTAATGTGGAGCTGTGTGTGTGAGTAAGAAGCGACTGTATCTTTTAATGTGGAGCTGTGTGTGTGAGTAAGAAGCGACTGTATCTTTTAATGTGGAGCTGTGTGTGTGAGTAAGAAGCGACTGTATCTTTTAATGTGGAGCTGTGTGTGTGAGTAAGAAGCGACTGTATCTTTTAATGTGGAGCTGTGTGTGTGAGTAAGAAGCGACTGTATCTTTTAATGTGGAGCTGTGTGTGTGAGTAAGAAGCGACTGTATCTTTTAATGTGGAGCTGTGTGTGTGAGTAAGAAGCGACTGTATCTTTTAATGTGGAGCTGTGTGTGTGAGTAAGAAGCGACTGTATCTTTTAATGTGGAGCTGTGTGTGAGTAAGAAGCGACTGTATCTTTTAATGTGGAGCTGTGTGTGAGTAAGAAGCGACTGTATCTTTTAATGTGGAGCTGTGTGTGAGTAAGAAGCGACTGTATCTTTTAATGTGGAGCTGTGTGTGAGTAAGAAGCGACTATCTTAACGTGGAGCGGTGTGTGTGAGTAAGAAGCAACTATATCTTTTAAGGTGGAGTGGTGTGTGAGTAAGAAGCAGCTGTATCTTTTAAGGTGGAGCGGTGTGTGTGAGTAAGAAGTGACTATCTTTTAAGGTGGAGCGGTGTGTGAGTAAGAAGCGACTGTATCTTTTAAGGTGGAGCTGTGTGTGAGTAAGAAGCGACTATCTTAACGTGGAGCGGTGTGTGTGAGTAAGAAGCAACTATATCTTTTAAGGTGGAGTGGTGTGTGAGTAAGAAGCAGCTGTATCTTTTAAGGTGGAGCGGTGTGTGTGAGTAAGAAGTGACTATCTTTTAAGGTGGAGCGGTGTGTGAGTAAGAAGCGACTGTATCTTTTAATGTGGAGCTGTGTGTGTGAGTAAGAAGCGACTGTATCTTTTAATGTGGAGCTGTGTGTGTGAGTAAGAAGCGACTGTATCTTTTAAGGTGGAGCGGTGTGTGTGTGAGTAAGAAGCGACTGTATCTTTTAATGTGGAGCTGTGCGTTGTGAGTAAGAAGCGACTGTATCTTTTAATGTGGAGCGGTGTGTGTGTGTGTATCTGTGTCTGTCTGTGTGTGTGTGTTTGTGTGTGTGTGCCTGAGAGTTCCTCATTCAGCTGAAGGTAAATCTCCAGAGATCCACTGTCTGTTTTAAGGAGGATGACACTTAAAGGACAGATGGAGGAGAAAAAGCTCTTTATGCATGTCACTCCTCCTCTGGAGTCATGCAACACACACAAACACACACGCGCACACACAAACGCAGCGTCATCATTTCCCCGGCTCCTGCTGAGTGAATAAGCACATTCAAGCGGAGCTTTCCCCACCGTTATCCTGTTTGTTTTGACCTCTAGCCTTTAGCAGAGGGACGCTGCACGAAGAGAAATCATTACAGGAGTAAACACACACACACACCTCGTCCGATGCCTCCTCTTCTCAGACCAGGGCTGTGCTCTCTCCAAGAACTGGGAACACTGCTGTGAGGATTTGCTGGTGTTCCACCACAAATAAAAACATTAGTGGGGGTCAGGTACAGCATCATAGGAAGTCACCACGCTCAATGCCAAGACTGGTCCAGAGGGGTGTAAAGCCCTGCCACTGGGCTGTGGAGCAGTGGAACATGCTTTAACTGGCACTGCACAAGGGTACAAGGGTTTAAATAATTCAAGGTGGCAACACACACACACACACACACACACAAAATAGAGATAAGGAGAAGTGAACACACAAACACACCATAGTGATAATAAGTGAACACACACACAAACAAACACACACACAAAATAGTGATAAGGAGAAGTGAACACACAAACACACCATAGTGATAATAAGTGAACACACACACACACAAGTGATGAGAAGTGAATACACACATACTGGTTTCCATGGTTGATGGGGACCAGCTTTTTGAACATCACTTGTGGGGACCACCCTTTCTAAAGGTCCTAGGGGTATGAAAAAAATCAGGTACACTAACTATAGCTTTGTGAGCATATACACGTCTTTAAACTTCAGAAAAGTTGAAGTATCTGTTCTGATCTGTTCTGATTGTGCTAAATGGGGACCTCAAAAATATCAAGTCAACATAACTGATGGGGACCTCATACATATTATTTGCATAATTCACACAGATTTCCATTTGATTTGTGGGGACCTTGTAACAAAATGTTATTAATGAAAAATCACATGCTTTAAGATAGCAAATGCTAAGAATAATGCATTGTTCAAATATCAAATGCATCAGAAAGCATTTTTTAAAATATTTAATATTAAAAAATTGTAAATTGAAAGAAAATTTGCAATATTTGCAACAATAGTTACATGTCTTTTAAGTTTATTGTTGCTTAGTTGGTCATTTGTAGAAATGTAGCATGAAGTCAGCAAATGGTGCTAGTGATAGAATGCATCACTCATGTAATCATCTTAATCACATTGCAGAATTTGCTTTGATTAATACTGATTTAATAGGAATACATCTTTTAAAGATAATATTGAAAGATAAATCATTGAAAGAGTAGTGAATTACTGCCTAAATTGTTTCCACCATGTGCAAACCATTTATTTTCTACTGCGAGAACAACTCTTTCTGAAATTTAATATTTTTAACCAGATTTTAACCATTACTCACATGACACTTAACACTACAATAAAACTACTACCAACTAATTTAACTTCAGCACATTAAACTCACATTTAAATAGCAGAATTCACCTTTTAATTTTCAAATTTTCAATTCAAATTTGGAAGCAACAATTAAACTCTGTGCCTGGCAAAAATAAAAGGATATTCTTCTTACAACAAACAGCAAAAAAAGTGCTACATTTAAATGCATGGTATTTTAATTATTATTAAAAACAATTTCAAGTAAAATCCAAATGCTTTTTAAAAGTTAGGAAATGAAGAACTACATTCAGTAGACTTTTCAGCCATGTGCAGTGTGCGTTCCTGTGACGTGTATGTAAACAAATAAATGCCATACCAGATACTTCGTGATCTTCACACTATTTATTCTGAAATTTCCTTTTGTAGACTGTAATTGAATTATGATTAGACACTGATCAGAGAGAATCTGTACTGTTTTGAATTAAGCACACAGAAGAGTGCAGGTCAGTATGGCTGTGGATTAGACACAGAGGACTGTGGGCCAGTATGGCTGTGGATTAGACACAGAGGACTGAGGGTCAGTGTGGCTATGGGCTGGACAGGAAGGACTGCAGGTCAGTCTGGCTGTGGATTAGACACACAGAAGAGTGCAGGTCAGTATGGCTGTGGATTAGATACGAAGGACTGCAGGTCAGTCTTGCTGTGGATTAGATATGAAGGACTACAGGTCAGTATGACTGTGGGCCAGTATGGCTGTAGATTAGACACAGAGGACTGTGGGCCAATATGGCTGTGGATTAGACACACAGAAGAGTGCAAGTCAGTCTGGCTGTGGATTAGACACAAAGGACTGAGTGTCAGGCCTACAGTACCGAAGAGACCAGCAAAGAGTTTAGGTAGATGATATAGTGCAGCGCTAAACGATACAGGACAAGTTGTGGGACTAAAAGCTGAACTGCTGAAGGCTGTTAATAGCAGTGATGCATAGTGTTTGACAGGAAAGCTGAAATTGTGGTGTCTGCAGTTTGGCTTACTGCATCGTATTAGGTGGCCAAGTGGCTAGGGATGCCGCAGTGTTTAAGTAGCGTGGCATGGTATGGGAGAGGGGTACTGGAGCTACCACTCAAGTTTAGTTGAAGAATTTAAATGTGCTTAGGTGAGACGTGAGATGATTTTGTCAGGATTGAAAGATGCAGTGGTAAAAGCAGCAGCGCAAATCATAAAAGCAGGAAGGAAGTGGAATCCAAAAGTGGCCGTCCAGGTAGCCAGGAGCTCATTAGATCTAAAGGATGTGATTGGCCAAGTACAATGCGGAAGACCAGGCCTTGGGTCAGGTGATTCATGGAAAGCTTTTAGTAAGGCCACATAACCAGAGAGAAGGCAAAGGATGACTAGTTTTATTTGTGAGCAGGAGGCGGCGGGGTGTGCAACAGTAGCGTCACTGCCTGCATTCACACTTCGAGAACAAAACAGGCCTTGTGGGGACCTTCATCACACAACAATATGGTTCCTTATGGGGACCTGTCTCACACATCAATATGATACCTTAAGGGGACCGATTCTGTGTTATAGCTCTCACAGATTCTACTCACACACAGATTGAATGAAAGTGTGTTGTGGGGACGACGTAAGTGTCCAGAATAGAGTGACAATTTACCAAGAAAATAGCCTCAGTGGAGGATAAAATCTGCCCTCCTCATTCCTCTACCTTTACCCTTCCAGGTGCAATACCGTAAACTGACTAGTGTAATAATTCACACTAAAAATCGTCACAAAAAGCTCCTTGCCTTTTTCTATTTGCCTTAAAAAACAACAAAAATAACAAAAACATGACAAAGACAGGCTGTAGAATTATATCAGAAGTGATTAACATCATTTTACCAGTGAAGAAATGTTGTTTGGACGAGTAGCATCATGCATTTTGGTCTCTGAGTGGAGAGAGGGACAGGAGTCATCTTCTGCCACGTTATTAGCTGCAATACTGGTCGACTGAAAACACATATCATAAGGACAATATGTTAAAATACAAAAAACAGAAGAAACACATGGTCAATTCAAGCTCAATACTGCATAACATGCAAATAAACTGACCACTTGGTCATGTAACATATCTAAGATGAGTTGCCTGGCAACCTAGATCAGACATCAGAGACAAAAATTAAAATGATCATTAAAATACATTGTCCTGTCAAGCCAAGTTCTGTCTGCATTCACACTTCGTGAACAAAACAGGCCTTGTAGGGACCTTCATCACACAACAATACGGTTCCTTATGGGGACCTGTCTCACACATCAATACAATACCTTAAGGGGACCGATTCTGTGTTATAGCTCTCACAGATTCTACTCACACACTGACTGAAGGAAAGTGTGTTGTGGGGACGACGTAAGTGTCCAGAATAGAGTGACAATTTACCAAGAAAATGGCCTCAGTGGAGGATAAAATCTGCCCTCCTCATTCCTCTACCTTTACCCTTCCAGGTGCAATCATCACAAAAAGCTTCTTGCCTTTTCCTATCTGCCTTAAAAAACAACAAAAATAACAAAAACATGACAAAGACAGGCTGTAGAATTATATCAGAAGTGATTAACGTCATTTTACCAGTGAAGAAATGTTGTTTGGACGAGTAGCATCATGCATCTGGGTCTCTGAGTGGAGAGAGGGACAGGAGTCATCCTCTGCCATGTTATTAGCTGCAATACTGGTCGACTGAAAACACATAAGGACAATATGTTAAAATACAAAAAACAGAAGAAACACATGGTCAATTCAAGCTCAATACTGCATAACATGCAAATAAACTGACCACGCTCCAGCAACCACCAAGTGCCTTGAAGCTGTCCCTACACTGAAGTTCTCATGGACTACTAACTATCATCACCAGTAGATTGACCAGAGGAGGATGGGTCACCCCTTGTGAGCCTTGGTTCCTCCCAAGGTTTCTTCCTTAGCTGGGGGAGTTTTTCCTTGCCACTGTCGCCCCTGGCTTGCTCACTTGAGGGTTTTACATTTGTTTTTACATTTCATGTCAAATCTTTGTCTTACTGGAATTCTGTGAAGCTGCTTTGTGACAACATCAGTTGTGAAAAGCGCTATATAAATAAATTTGATTTGATTTGACTTGGTCACGTAACATATCTAAGATCAATTTTCAAATGAATTTAGATTTGAGTACAACTTTTACTGATTATGAATAGTTCCTGGTTGGACACTGGTACCTGCTGGTTAGTTTTCCTGTTGTGCTCATCAGTCTAAGCCTTTAAATGTACAGGCTGGTTGGAGCTCTTAACATCTCCAGTGGCAGTTGTTTCTTCAGTTACCTGTGAACACATTGTTCATAAATAATTTGCCTTCTGATTTTATAGGGATTGTATTTACTTAATTCTATGCAACATGATGCAGTATTTATTGTGTAATTTAGTCTGTAAACACTTTAAGACTTTTCCACCATAATTTGTAACATGTAAATTTATTATAAAGATATTAAATAAATAAGTCATTATTACTGCTGTGTTCTTTAACATTTAACCAAACCTTCAGTAGCTTCTGAAAACATATGTGACTTTGATTTCCTGTTTAATAATAATAATACATTTTATTTCATAGGTGCCTTTCTGTCACACAAGGACACCTTACTAAGAGTACAAAGTAAACAATAAACATAAATAATACCGAAAAACACACAAGTATACAGTGTTGGGAAAAAATAAACAATGCAACTGAGTCATTTTAAAGAAAAGGCAATCTTAAGCAGGTGGGTTTTGAGTGAAGACTTGAATTGTGGGAGTGAGTTTATGTTCCGTATGTCGGAGGGTAAATTGTTCCAAAGCTGGGGAGCAGAGCGGCTGAAAGCTCTAATTCCCATGGAAGTGAGACGGGCAGGGGGAACAGTCAAGTGAATGGAGGAGGATCTGAGGGTTACAACATGGAGGAGATTGGAAAGATACAGTGGAGACAGATTGTGGATGGCCTTGAATGTTAACAGAATCTTGTAATCAATGCATAACTTGACCAGAAGCCAGTGGAGCTGTTGCAAAACAGGAGTGATGTGGTGGATGGAGGGGGTTCTAGTGATGATACGGGCAACTGAGTTCTGGACCATTTGAAGCTTATGAAGAGATTTGTGGGTAATACCCAAAAGGAGGGAGTTGCAGTAATCAAGGCGGGAAATGACAAGACTGTGGACAAGGATGGCAGTGGTATGGAGAGTAAGGAAGGGGTGGAGACGGTTGATGTTACGAAGATGAAAATAGGCAGACCGGGTAATGTTATTGACATGAGATTGAAAAGAAAGAGTACTGTCGAGGATGACACCCAGACTCTCTACTTGTGGGGAGGGGAGAAAAGAACAATTGTCAATGTTAAGAGAAAAGCTGTCAGTTTTGGATAATGTTGATTTAGTACCAATGAGAAGAACCTCAGTTTTATCGCTGTTGAGTTTAAGTAAATTTGGGGAAAGCCAAGATTTTATTTCCATTAAGCAGTCAGTAAGGGAGGGGGGAGGGAGGTTGGAAGTGGGCTTACAGGCAAGGTAGAGCTGGGTGTCATCTGCGTAACAGTGGAAATTGATGTTGGCCATATTGATATTGAAATATGACCAAGCAGAAGAAGATAAATGATGAAGAGGAGGGGTGACAGGAGTGCGGCTGGAGAGGTATGATTTGAACCAGTTTAGAGGGATCTGAGTGATACCAATGGAGGATAGTCTATTGAGGAGTGTGGGGCGACAGATAGTTTCAAATGCTGCACTCAGGTCCAGGAGGATGAGGATGAAGAGTAAACCAGAATCAGTTGCCATTAGGAGGTCATTGGTGATTTTTATGAGAGCAGTTTCAGTGCTATGGAGAGGGCGGAAGTCAGATTGGAACTGTTCATACAGTTTGTTTTGAGATAGAAGAATATATAGTTGAGACCCTACTATTTTCTCAAGACTTTTGGAAATGAAGGGTAAATTTGAGATTGAAATTGTTAAGATCAGCACCAGGTTTTTTTTTAGAATTGGAGTAATTACAGCAGTTTTAAAGGATGGAGGAACAGTTCCAGTGGAAAGAGAGGAGTGGATGATGGCAGAGATGAGAGAGATTAGAGAAGGAAGACAAGCTTTAACCAAAACTGTGGGGAGAGGGTCCAGCTGACATGTGGATGACTTTGACTTACGGATGATATTTGAGATTTCTGAAGTGGAAGGAAGCTGAAAGAAGGAGAAAGAATGAGCGAGAGGAGGAAGTTCAGAGTTGATACAGGAGATGGGTAGTAAACTGAGATGCTGGTGAATCCTCAGGATCTTATCAACAAAGAATGTCATGAGTGAATTACAGAAAGCAGTAGAACACAGATGAGATGGTAGAGTGTCCGGAGCTTGGGTGATATTCTTATACAGAGAAAAGAGTGATTTGGTATTACCTTCGTTAGCTGAGATAATACCAGTGTAATATGCGGATTTGGTTTGAGTAATACAGTCCTTGTAGCGTAACATATGATCATTGTAGATGTCTTTGTGAACAGTTAGAGCAGTTTTCCGGTGGAGTTGCTCGAGTTGCCGACCTTTGACTTTCATGAGCCGAAGTTCCGGCGTAAACCAGGGGGCAGAACGAGAGAATGTAACAGACCTGGTTTTCAGCGGAGCGAGGGAGTTGAGTAAAGAATTAAGTCCGGTGTTGTAGTGTGAAACCAGCTCATCAGGGGTGGTTAAGTTATGAGTGTCTATGAGAGAGTAGGTGCTGGAGGAGAGAGAATCCAAATCAATGTCCTTAATATTGAGGAAAGAAATGAGGCGGTGGTGATGATGGTGGGAGTGGATCCAGACAGTTGACACACAGTCGATACAAAAGAGGAGAAGGCAGGAACAGGCACCTGAAAGACTTTCCATTTAATTCACCGATAATTCACTGACATCGCGATATTTCACCGCGAGACCTCCTCCCCGGCCGGTGCTACGGGGTTGGCAGATGTAAACAAACCCCGTAGTAGGAATGGATTGATTAAGTTGGGAGAAGTCATTGGGTTGCTGCCAAGTTTCAGTTAAGCAAAGGAAATCCATTTTTCGGTCAATGAGGAGATCCTGAATGAGATGTCCCTTGCTCATGAGTGAGCGGATGTTGAGCAGACCGAAGTTGACGGTGGAGTTATCACATTTGGCCGGAGTGTTAGCCGACCGGGCTAGGTGGGCTAGCACACTATGTTCAGCGACCCGGCAAGTGTGACGTGAGGGTCGACGAGAAGTGGACCAGATGGATGTTATTGTTTTCGTTGTGTCTTGGTGATAAGTTCGGTGAGATCTGCGGTGGACCTATCTCCAGCGTGGCAGGCAAGTTATGTCCGGATGGGGCAGTAATGAAGCCGGCAGAAGTGCAGACAGGTGGTGAAAATGCAGCCGGAGAAGCTCGATAACAGAGTAGTGCAGCAGACCCACCAAGGTTTGATGAGTCAATGCCAAAAGAGCCCAGAGAAGCACCGACCAGATATGAATCTTGCCGATTAACATTGTCGGGCAGCTTGGACAGGTGAGCAGAGGCAGGAGGGTCTTGATGGCCCGAGCAGAACAGGTAAGAAATAGTTCGTATACTCCAGTCAATGGTGTTGGGTAAATCGTTGATCTTGTTAAAAGACGATGGTTGATACTGTCTGATAAGAACAATCGCAAAGTCCTTTAGTCCGCTAAGCTAGACAACTACAAGTCTTAAAATTACCGGCGAGCAGTGGCAGCAAACCGCACCAGCGTTCACTCTGTCCAGTTGCCAGATGTTCCCAGATCTAATCCCTGTTTGTGTTGCGTTTCCTGTGTTAGATGATTGTTGTTTAACTCTGTGTCACTTAAAGTTGCAATCTGTGATCAGCCCCTAAGACAATCTTATACCACCTCATTGAAATTCTTTCTTTAAGTGTCTTAATTTTTATTCTTATTGTGCATTTAATTGAAAGTGTACGATTAATTAAACTATAAATTTGTAATAGTTTCAAATTTGAATCCATTGAACTACAATGTCTCATACATTCAATACATAGTGCAACACTGAGACATATGGTACACTGTGTACTATGCAACATACTTCGCCATGGGCAGTCTTCACCTCCATAGTCATAAGTGACGTCGTCTCCTCCTTTAATGTCATTCCCGGCAAAAAAAAACAAAGGTGTGCATTCCCATTCTGGTCAATTTTCTTCATCCTGCAGTTTGGACGTCCAAATGATCCATCTCCTCTACAGGCATCATTACTTATAAAGATAGAAACATAAAACAACTGTAACCCCTTTAAATAACAGATGAGAATCAAATGTAAAACAAAATCATCAAAGTCATATGATATTGTGTTATTAAAAACCCATGGGGTTGTCTACCTTGCAGCATGGAAATCACACCCTGAGGGTCTGACACCTCTGTCCTTTAATGGCTGTATAGTCTAGCTCCTGACTTATCTATCATGTCCGCCTTAAACACTTCAGGGTCACTATCTATTCAGCATATAGCTGTGAAGTAAACTATGGAAGTTTCTGTTCTTGCTCTTAAAAGCGTAGTGAAATAAATAACACTGAAACTGAATTACATAATCAACATTGTCTACTCAGAAAACAGAAACTAAACTGTTAAATATCTTGTGCAATGCTAGCTAACGTTAGCTTTAAAGGTAGCACAGTTTCATCGCCCATAGCTGCCTGAAGCGAACTTATATCAGCTTTTCTTTATAAAACCTCGAGGCTGAAATGGCGTCCTATCAACCCGTTTGGTTCGAATTCTTCCGTTCCACCTTAAACGGGCACAGCTTACTTTAAATGTCTATGCTTGATATGCTCTATGTTTAATTTCTTTGAATGTAAGCGTGGAAAGGTTTGTAGTTTTATGTGTTAACTATTCAAACGGCGCGACATAACTGCACCTTAATTTATATTTAACAGAAAAATTCGAACAAAAAGCGAGTTAACAGGGCGCCATTTTCAGCCTCGAGCTCGGAGCAGGACTGGCCTTTAAATCCCTGAGGCGTCATACCGTTCTAAACAGCGCCTAAATACTCCACTGTTTTTTATTTAGTGTATTTAACAGAGGCAGTGGACACTTACTGGACACCTTTCAGCACCTCACCGCCCCGCTGTGCTCTGACGGAGGTTTAGAAATCTAACTCGCTCCCTGGTTAATTGTGAAGGGACAGTCGTCGTCCGGCGCTGATTCAAATTAAAAGCCTCCAACACAATCCGCAGTCACGCAGAAAAATAGTGTTTCATATTTTAGTGTTAGTTTAAATGTAAACATTTGCAATTTAAACACATTTACAGACTTTTGATTTAAGTATTTAACAAGAAAAAAAATATATATATTATATAAAATATAACAAAAATATAAAATATATATATATATTTTTTTCTTGTTAAATACTTAAATCAAAAGTCTGTAAATGTGTTTAAATTGCAAGTGTTTACATTTAAACTAACACTAAAATATGAAACAATATTTTTTAAATTAAATTTATGATGTTTGTTTTTGTTTATTTAATCCCAGTCCACTCCCTCCCTCCTCACTTTCTTCTTTTTTTTCACTCCCTTCGTCTTTACTCCCTCACTTAAACCATATACCAGGGGCAATGTTGTAGGGTAAAGATATTGCAGTGGCTCTTTAATTTACATAAACCCCTTCACATTGATTTGTGTGCTACTATATAGTATTAGTCATAATATTACTAAAGCTAGGTAGTTGGAAAATGTCGTAAAACATAGCTAACTATTCATTCATTATTCATTCATTAATTATCTGTAACTGCTTATCCAGTTCAGGGTCGCGGTGGGTCCAGAGCCTACCTGATCTTGAAAATTAATTAGAGCTAACTAACTAAATCTGAGTTCTGAAAACTGGTTATAATGATTATGTGCTTACCTTGTGCTTTACTTTCGCTCCTCTGCACTTGCTCTTAGCTCCTTAGATGGCATTCCCTGCAAATAATCTTCTTTCTTGTCCATCAAATTAATTGCCATGTTTTACACTGAAAATGTCTTCTGTCCCGATGAAATCATTCCTAATGGGGACCCGGAAGTGGGTGGTACCCAACCATATATGTAAGAAGTGTGTTTTCAGAGCATAGAGTGCAATGACAATGGGGACCTATAAGGGAGCGCTACCACACACTCACACTGACGGATAAACATGTGTTACGGGCCAACTCTAAAAACTACACAGGGCCACTGTGGGCAGCTCCTACATTCGTTTAAAAGGGTTTTCCTTATGGGGACCTGATTTTTGGTCCCCATACCGCAAGAGGTCCCCATGACGTGACTGTGTAAACAGTTTTTTGTCCCCATACAGTGGGGTTTACCAGAACACACACACACACACACAATAGTGATAAGGAGACGTGAACACATACTAGTGACTAAGTGCAGTGAATGTTTACACACACCCCCGGGGCGATGGGCGGTTGCTGTAAGTCCTAGATCCTTTAGGACACTGGACACTGTCTTTCCTCATGGTACAATGTCAGGTCAATGTCAAGTTTCCCCATTAGCGCCGATCCCCAGCGCCGTTTGCAACGGTGACGGACGCCATCGGCATGCGGACGAGATGAGAGCGGGGCCTCCAATCTCCTCTCCCTGGAATCGTCCGTGATTCTGTCCGCTCCGGTGGCGTATCAATAACTCTGCACTTTTATTACTCCGCCGCAGATTGGGTGATGCACTCTTAGGTGGGGGCGTATTGGCGTTTGGATATATTAGCTACTACAGGAGAAATCTATATTGATGAGTGTGTAGCTCCGCTGGGACGCAGGCAATCCGATCCGATCCGATCCAATCCGGCTCTATATTGAGTTCCGGAATCACTTCTGTAATATTGTCTTTGGCAAGTAGGCTGTGGAGTGGGAGATATATATTTTTTCTCTCTCGTTTTACGGATATAACACCATCTTTTAGAGAGCAGCTCATATTACGACTGCGGGGGATATTTCACAGCTGCACTTCTGCTTTCCTTCTTCTGCTACTTCACCTTAAAAACTCTCCTGCTTTTTCTCCCTGATGCTGAAGACGAAGGGAATGGTTCTCAAATCAGATCCACACCGAGACAATTACTGTCTCAAACCATAAAGTCAGGGACAGACGACTCTCCTGACTTTCGGAAACATCACCCAACTACAGCCTCGGATACACTCCGCAACGTTTAGACTGAGGGCAGGTTATAAACAGACTGGGTCTCTCACACCACGCCACTGAGGTTTGGACGGAATGTCTGAGTGGCAAGGCGTCCGGGTTTTGAGTGGAGAGTCCGGTTTTTCAGCTCTCAGTTCTCCCTCAAACAACGACGTCTGGGCGGATGATTACAGCCCTCCTTTTTGAAGCCTACTTAAACTTCTCACTCTGGCTCAGTCTCATATAAGTCTCATATAAGTGCACAGCTGTGTTTTACAAAAAGATTAAAAATCCTGATGTTTTCGTCTACAGTAGGGTGTGTGTGTGAGGAGCTGGAAACCTGCCTCTCGCTGAAAAGACGCAGATCACAATTAGATCTTAAACTTTATTCTACAAACTTCACTCAAGTTTAATCACAAAAACAAACCTGAGCAGCCGAAGTAAAGTGTTAAACATTTTATAAAGTCTAGAAAAACCAAGAATATACAGGAATCCCACAGTTTTTCTTTGATTCCTATAAAGACACGTTTACACACAGGGAACAGTGGGCATATCTTTCTCAAAATATTATGATTTTAATCTCAAAATAAGTGTGTCACTGTGGCACAGCAGGTAGTGAGGAGTTTGATGTGTTCTCCCAGTGTCCGCATGGGTTTCCTCACACGGGAACACTAACGAGAGGGCAGGGCTAAGGCGGGACAAAGGCGGAGACAAGGGAGGAGACTACAACACACAACAAAAACAGAGTCTTGTGCTGCTTTAGCACGTGGCAAACAAGGGAGCTCAGGCACAAAGACAGAGCAGGAAAACAAAGCGTGACAGAATGGTATACTTTATTTGCTGAAGCTGTGCTAAAGATTGTGTTATATTTAATGGTTCCATCAATGAAAAGCATCACAGTCCAAAATATTAAACTATGACAATGAAGATGTTTAAATGTAGGTAGGTGTTCAGGGCGGTGGTGGGTTCGGAGCCTACCCGGAATCACTGGGTGCAAGGCGGAAACACACCCTGGGCCCTTCACAGGGCGACACACACTCACACATTCACTCACACCTACGAACACCTTTGAGTCACCAATCCACCTACCACTGTATGTTTTTGGAGCAGGAGTTTGGAGTATGTTCTTGAACCCACAACCTCCAGGACCCAGAAACACTACCTGCTGCGCCGCCATGACACACGATTCCACGTCTTCTTGTGTTTCAAATTGTCAATACACACTAAGCACTTCATCCTGTCGTACATGGCCCTGAGAACCTCACCCCTCCTTCGGTGATTTTAGTTCCATACGAAAACAGGAGAACACACCGTCCAGAGAGAGGACACCTCTGCAGTCTCAGAGGCTTTGTGCAGTTGTCTACGTTCAGGAGGCAGAACTGAAACAGTCAGACTCTTGATTAAAGGCAAGGGAAATATAGTCTGATGTGTGCTGTGTATCCACCGCGGCAGCTCTATTTCAGCTGGGTTTATTCTGCGGAAAATGGCAAGGTCGGACCGGCCCATAAAGTCGGATACGGCGGTAATTAGCGAGCCCTCCTGGTTCAGGTGGCCGCTTTATTGTTTTTTAAATTGAGGAGTATTCACTGCCCCTCATTTCATTCTCTCTCTCTCTCTCTCTCTCTCCTCATTAACGGGTGAACAATGCGGGCAGATGCCAGACGCCTCTCAAAGGAAACATATAACTTCATTAGAAAAGAAATGAGCAAAGGAGTAAAGAAAGGGGCGACCTAATTCTTTCAGTGAAGTGAGGATACGTCCGTCACCATTCAGCAGAAGAGAGAGAGAGAGAGAGAGAGAGAGAGAGAGGTGTGTGTATGAGAGGAGTGACCCCAGTTAATTGAAACACTGTTTTTTGTGTCATTCACATGAATGGGAGTTTAAACAGCTGTCAGACAGCGATAGAGAGAGAGGAAGGGGGGAGGGCGGGAGGGAGGGAGAGAGAGAGAGGGAGGGATGGAGGGAGGGAGCCGTGCACGTTAACAGCTCCTTTATTTTAATTAGTGAAGTGAGATTCGAGTCATTGTGTCTCTGAAGGAAAGATAAGTAGCGTCCAGGAGGAGAATGGAGAGGAGAAGAGTGAAAAAGAGGGAGGGGGAGGTGAAAGAGGAGAAGAAAGAGCGAAGGGGGGAGAGAGGGGGAAGAGAAGGAGATAAAACAGGAAAGCGAGGAGAGGAGAGGAGGAGAGAAAAAGCAAAGGCAAAGGTGTATATGTGAATGTATGCATGCGTGGGGGTGGTGTTTCAGAGTTTGTGTGTGTGTGTGTGTGTGTGTGTGTCTGTGTGTGTTCTCTGCTGGAAGTTCTCCACACGGTTCTCAAGAGAGAGGTCGTGGAAAGAGGACGTCATCTACACGTCCTGACCTTTACTGACCCCTCTGACACCTACGAGCGAACGAGAGAGAGACAGAGAGAGAGAGAGAGAGAGAGAGAGGAGGGATCAGAGAGCAGGACGGTCATTTACACTTCCTGACCTTTAGTGACCCCCCAGAGAGAGGCGTGTGGCGCAGACGGAGTGAATTTAAAAATGAAAACAGAGTCCAGTGAAGTTTAAAAGGTGGCAAATCACTGTAATCCACCGGGTTATTATTGACCCCTTCAGTCTGAGAGAGAGAGAGAGAGAGAGAGAGAGAGTGGGAGAGGGAGAAAAAACAGAAAGAGGGAGAGAGAGAGAAACAGAGAGAGAGAGAGAAGCAGAGAAAGAGGGAGAGAGAGAGATAGAGAGAGAAACAGAGAAAGAGGGAGAGAGAGAGAGAGAAAAAAAAAAAGAGAGAGAGAGAGAGAGAGAGAGAGAGAGAGAGAGAGAGAGAGAGGGAGAGAGAGATAGAGAGAGAGAAACAGAGAAAGAGGGGGGAGAGAGAGAGAGAGAGAGAGAAACAGAGAAAAACAGACAGAGGGATAGAGAAACAGAGAAAGGGAGAGAGAGAGAGAATCAGACAGAGGGAGAGAGGGAGAAACAGAGAGAGAGAGAGAAAGACAGAGGGAGAGAGGGAGAGAGTTTATAGTCTGTTTATACGACTAAGAGCGTTATTACACGATGGGTTGCAGTCATAATCCTCCAATAAGAGCGTCCGGATTAGCATGCTATTATCATATTACTATGAATGGGGGGCCATCAAGGGTCGCGGCCTGAGTCTCAGAGAGACACGTCCCTCTTGTTACTTATCGTTCTATAACAACAAACTAGAAATAAAATGTTTTTTCAGCGTCCACATATTTGAAAAGTAGCCCCTTTAAGGTTTCCGAGGGATGTTTGTTATGTCTCCAGGATGTGATGCTACACTGAGCTGCAACAGGGAGAATAGAGCCCCTGTCTTTGCTACTCCTGGCTCAGCACTGCAGAAACTGCACTATGTAACCTCTGGAGGAAGGTAGGAAACCACCCCTCCCTCTGTCCCCCGACTGCTCCTTGATTTAAAGACTGTGCTGTGAAGGTGAATTCCATCCATCCATTATCTGTACCGCTTATCCAATTTAGGGTCGCGGGGGGTCCAGAGCCTACCTGGAATCACTGGGCGCAAGGCGGGAACACACCCTGGAGGGGACGCCAGTCCTTCACAGGGCAACACAGACACACACACATTCACTCACACACTCATACCTAGGGACACTTTCTGCAACGTGTGTTTTTGGACTGTGGGAGGAAACCGGAGCACCCGGAGGAAACCCACGCGGACACAGGGAGAACACACCAACTCCTCACAGACAGTCACCCGGAGCGGGAATCGAACCCCCAACCTCCAGGAGCTGTGTGACTGCGACACTACCTGCTGCGCCACCGTGCCGCCCGTGAAGTTGAATTACACTCCTTTAATGTTGAGGCTGATTTTAATGCCCTTGTTGTAAATGTAAACGTTTTAGACAAAAACTGAACCCAAAGTATGACTTGTTTCCTGACGTTAGCGCAGTCCTCGTGTTCCTGCAGCGTGTAGCGTCCAGCGCAGAAGCCCAAACTGTCTGTTAACCATTTAATAAAAGTCGGATATTGAAATGGCCACAGATTACGGCCCTGATGGTTATTCCGAGGCTTCGCCGCTCAAATCCAAAAATCCCCAGGCTTTCCGTCTCTTTTTTTTTTGCGAGGCTAATAAAAGCCAGGCTGGGATTTCGGAGGCTCGTGCTGTGTGGTTATTAGCTTGGTTGTCGGAGGCAGGATGACACAGTGCTGGACGGTTAGCTGGCTAACAGCCTCGCTCACCGCTCCCAGATGGTGCTCCATTGTCTCAGCTCAGTGCCACTGCCTCATTAGGGAGAGAAAAACAGCGCTCGGACCTGGAGCCCGCCGCCTCGCATGGATCAGACGATCCACACCATCTGGCCCTGAGAGACCACACACACACACACACACAACAGGGATAAGACCATGTCCCAAACCTGACACTGAGTCCTTTACTGCAGTTTGCAACAGGAGAAAGAGTAGAGTTCCACTAGCAAGAGCCAAGATAGTGCTGCTGGGGGTTTGGGGCCACCCCACCGGGCCCAGTCTTGTGGGGCACATTTTCAGGGTTGGCATGGACACTGGGCCCAGGGTGGTGGTCTGAAAATGTAACACACAAGACTTGACAGATAGATAGAGAGAGAGAGAGAGAGAGAGACAGAATGATGCTCTACAACTGTCATTTTATAACAAAAACTCTCTCTCTGTTTCTTGCCCATTGCCATTTTCCCTTGCCCCTACTACTCCATGTTGCCTAGGGGTAGGGGAGAGGTAGGGGTTGGCGAGTCGGGGTCTCAGTTCTTGTTGTGATAGAGAGGTGGGGTGAAGTGTGAGGGCAGCATGGCTCTTCAAACTGAGATTGTTCAGTCTCCTTTAAACTCTATGAGCCCTTTAAACTCTATGTATTCTCTGAGTTTAATGTAGTGTCAGTGGATTATGGCCTTTACTTCAGAACAAGTGGAAAACAGCACGAGGAGCAGCTGAGGTCTCTGGAGTTAACTGTAAATTTACACTTCCACCTTAAACAGTGAAGCAATTACACTCTAGCGTTTGATGCTACAGCTACATTTAAGGTGGAAGTGAAGGTTTGAACAGAACTCTGCAGAATGAGAATCTGAGCTGAGCTCCATGTCACAGAAGAGTGAGGAGAGGGGGTAATCTCTGAGTGTGGAACTTTTCTGAAGGAGAATGGGGCTCTAAATGTAACTAAAGTCCAGCAGCTCCTCTGATATCACTGCAGACTGGTGCAGAGCTGCTACAGAGACCTTTAGGGTTGAGGTGTACTTGCTTTTAACAAAGTATTCTGTGTCCGTGTTGCGTGAAAGTGCTCGCACGTTGGTTGTGCACGTCCTCAGAATATAAACACTATTCGTTTGCAAGGTGACACCTAAACAATAGGGGGCAGTGCGGGTGATTAACAGCATCACAGTGGCGGAAGGTTTTAAAGAAGTTCTGTGTCAGAGCAACGTCTGCAATTACCCACATCTTTCTCAGGTCTGCCCTCTAGTGGAAGCCTCCAGTTACAAACGTAGCATACAGGTGAATATGTGAACAGTTACAGTGTCCAGCTGTGATCCTGCTTTCAAAGTCCAGGCTGCAGTAAGGAGATGTGGGGGAGGTTCCAGTGGACGTACGGTCGTTATAAACCCGTGGCGAGAGCTGGGGAGGTGAAGGTGACGTGGCTGCGTCCTTCGATGCTAATTGCTTTGTTTACAGCCACGGCGCAGGGCTCCTGTCGGAGGCAGAAGTTTCAGGGTTGGGTTTCATTAAAATTTCATTAAACACAAACCTGAACTTTGTGTAAGCCGTTGTGCGGCTTGTGAGCGTGTTATTGTGGGTTTTTCTGGGGCGAGATCCTTGCGTTTCAGGAACAGAAAGTTTCCGACTCTGCGAGGAAAGCAGGTTGCTATGACAGCGAGGCTTTGATTCGGCGGCTAAAGTTTAGAGCCGGAACAATGATAATCGATAAAGGTACGTGAGCACAAAAGAGCCCAACACATGGAGCACAGTCACGGGGAAAGTCTTAGAGCAGCCGTGTGTGTGTGTGTGTGTGTGTGAGAGAGAGAGAGAGGATAAATCCCAGCGGCTCTAGGCTCCAGATGCAAATTGTATTTCCTGCTATTGTTTTTCAGGAGCCCATTTTTCTCCAAGCTGTAGCTGTCGACTCAGCGCTTTATCAGCCTACAGGAACTCAGTGTGTGTGTGTGTTATCTGCCTTATCTGTGGCATGGCCTTGACCCTTTGCATAATACCCACCCCAAACCCCCAGATTACTCGCATCCAGATCATAGAGTAGTGTAAATATTTTCTCACTGAAGAGCTGAGGGCCAAACAGCAGCAGTGGTCTTCCCTAGGACCCCCACAGAGCAGGTGTGATGTGGTGGTGGGTCATTCTCAGCGCTGCAGTGACACTGACGTGGTGGTGGTGTGTTAGTGTGTGTTGTGCTGGTGTAGAGTGGATCAGACACAGCAGTGCTGCTGGAGTTTTTAACCCCTCAGTGTCTGGACTGAGAACAGTCCAGACACCGAGGGGTTTAAAAACTCCAGTTTTCTCAGTCAGAAACACAGGATAAAACGAGCCGCTCTGATTCTGCTCCGCTTCTGACGTCAAGTACAGAGACTTTAGAATGGCCCTGCCCCCTCGTCTGAGTCTGTCCAATCACAGCGCTGGACCCGTGTTTATGTGAGAGCGCAAAGACGAGGTTAAACTCAGCAAAACAGACACAACGAGCGCGGAGAAATAAGAGCACTGAGTAAAAACAGAGAAGAAAGAGAACAGAGTGAAAACGGCTAAAAACCAGAGCTTCTGCTCCTCGCTCCTCACTGCTGTGCGCTGGGGGTCGGGGTGAACAGCGAGCGGCTCATTATCATTTAAAGGAACAGGTGCTGAAAGCGGGCGTTCTGAACAGGGCTGTTTACACAGGGGGAGAACACTGCTGTGGGGCTCGTGGGGTTTTGAGGAGGGGATATATCTGTTGTTTTGCTTGTACTGCTTTTGGTTTCCAAGTGTGGGTGCTCTTGATCTGATGCAAAAAGGCAGCGAAATGACTTATAGGAGGCATGTGTGTGTGTGTGTGGAGGCTTTTCTGGCGTAATGGCAGCGAAGGCCGATGGCTTTTACGGCAGTAGCAGTCTGTAAGCCCCCCGCTGAGCCGGCCCTGTAATGAAGGCATTAATATTCTGTTCAATATTTATGTATTTGCTATCTCAGAGAGCGCATCACATCTGTATGGAGACGAGGGCAGCCCAGCTCCTCCGGGACGTAAATAAATCAATTTTGGTAATGAATAGCTCAACGTGCTCGCGTTCCTCCGCTGAGCGGCCACTGGAGAACCCGCATAATGCTCTTAGAGCCCGGAGAGAATGGAGAGAACCCTTCCCCTGGTCTCTGTGTTGAATAGGAACGTGTCCCCTGGGGAAGTCAATAAGGAAAGAGGCCAGTGCTGAGACTGTCTCATGGAAATCGTTTGGATGTGGACCTGTAATGGACAGAAAGACCAAGTGAGTCCAGTGTCCACTGGGTTAGGGTTAGTGTGGAGCTGCAGGAAAACCACAGCTAACTCAACTGGAGGGTCTTTATGATCTGACCACATGGTCAGAATGTGAAATCTTTACAAGAGCAAGTGAGAACAGAAGCTTTCTCACACAGGATCAATAGCAGCAGACCCTCGTTCAGATCTGGAGAACTGAAGCTCTCTCTGGTTTGTTTCTGTTCAGAAGCTCTGTCTTTTAAGGTGGAGCGGTGTGTGTGAGTAAGAAGTGAATGTATCTTTTAAGGTGGAGAGGTGTGTGTGAGTAAGAAGTGACTGTATCTTTTAAGGTGGAGCGGTGTGTGTGAGTAAGAAGCGACTATCTTTTAAGGTGGAGCGGTGAGTGTGAGTAAGAAGGGACTGTATATTTTAATGTGGAGCGGTGTGTGTGAGTAAGAATGGACTGTATCTTTTAAGGTGGAGCAGTGTGTATGAGTAAGAAGCGACTGTATCTTGTTGGTGTCTGAAGTGTAAATTGTCTGTAAGTGTTTATTCACTGTTTGAATTCCCACAGAAACTCATGTGTAACTCGAACTGTTTAGTTTTGTAGCACTTTCCCTCTGTGTTTACTTTCATGCAGTTAGCGCTCTCCTGAATTTAGAGTCAGTTCCACCTTAAGTAATGTAACTGTAACGGCAAAAATAAGTCAGTGTTACCCCCCTATGGAGCAGGAATAGAGACACATCGTCATCTCGGTTGGTGCTTTTCAGCGTTTGGAGTCTCTCCGTTGTCTAAAA
The DNA here is from genome assembly GCF_029633855.1 of Hoplias malabaricus. Classification (NCBI taxonomy): domain Eukaryota; kingdom Metazoa; phylum Chordata; class Actinopteri; order Characiformes; family Erythrinidae; genus Hoplias; species Hoplias malabaricus. The sequence goes on from NC_089819.1 coordinate 28,253,193, forward strand.
ACATCCAGATGCCGATTCTCTGCCGTGAGCAGAGAGAGAGAAAGCCTAGCACCGGACCCAGACACTTTGTTTTTTTACCCATTTACAGACACTGGGGCTTCGTAAACACATTAGAGCGGTTTCCGGAGCAAACCCACTGCAGAGCAGCACATGGAGAGGACACACACTCAGAGCTTTATACACAGGGCTTTATGATTACAATCATTCTGTTAATTGTGTTGCCAGGGTTTAACTGGCTTGAGGGTCCTACTGGTTTGCTTCTGCTAACAGAGGGCTCCTGCAGAAACCAGGGGACACTCAACCCCTTACACACATATAGACTTTAACACCACTGCTGTACCTTTAAAAGTATGTTACACTGTTGCAGCTTCAGTGACAGTAATGTAACCTCACCCGGGGTGATTTAAGGAACTGTGTTTGTAGAAGAGCCATTTTCGCTTACTGACTGACCGACTGAACACACTCTGTTTGTGTGTGTTTCTGGGGCTGTGTTTGACGTGACACTATGCGCGTTCCCTGAGTGTGTGTCTTTGTGGTGGAGAGACATTTTGTGGTGTTAGTGTGTTTATAAACCTCCACAGAGCTGCACACAGCCACATTAAACCTCACATGTTTGAACCTGTTTCACTGAATAAATAAGTAACTGTTAACTCTTAAATCAACAAACCGTTCTTGGTCTTTGTTCTTTTGGTGGGAGATCATCTAGTGTTTATCTTTAAAGAAAATGAAGAAGAAAAACACTAATGATGTTGTTATATTTTATGAACAGAACTTTGTGCTCCTTTTTTCATTTCTGCCTTTATTACCTGCTCCATATTTTCTGTAAAACACAAGGATCACAGAATAAACACCAGACATTGATATGAAGCACCAAATCATCCTCAGTCATGAGGTGAAAATACCTCATCAACATCTTCTAAAATAATTAAACTGCAGAATCTTTTAAATACGTACAGCGATGGATTGACTTACGAGTTTAATTCGTTCTGTGACTGAGCTCTAATTCAGTTTGCTCGTGAATCAAATTAAATTTCCCATTTAAAGTGATGTGAATGGATGAACGGTTACAGATAATGAATGAATGAATGAAAAATTATTTAAAATTGTATTAATCCGTTCCAGCCCTAAAAATCCACACCATTTTTGTTACGTGTTTTAAATGAGAAAATGTATTTTATAAATAACAAATAATGTATAGACAATGATATATAATAAAAGAGAAGGTAAAGAAAAAAAACTGTTTTTTTTTCAGAGGAATGTGGTGGTGGAGGAGGTTGGGGGAGATTTTATTTTCGTGCTCTATCTATTAACTTCACTTACTCGCTACACACTTAATGCTACAATGCTACAGAAAAACAGCGATATGACAGATAACCAAGTGAACTGAATGCTCACTGGACCACCTAGTGGTGGGGGGGCGTACGCTCACTCACTCGTAACTCAGATCTCAGCTCGCTTCATAACGCAAAAAATCGACCAAGCGATGGCACGTATCTCAGAAAATTCGGACGTTTATTCATTCGTAGGGCGGCACGGTGTGTTCTCCCTGTGTCCGCGTGGGTTTCCTCCGGGTGACTGTCTGTGAGGAGTGTGGTGTGTTCTCTCTGTGTCTGCGTGGGTTTCCTCCGGGTGACTGTCTGTGAGGAGTGTGGTGTGTTCTCTATGTGTCCGCGTGGGTTTCCTCCGGGTGACTGTCTGTGAGGAGTGTGGTGTGTTCTCCCTGTGTCTGCGTGGGTTTCCTCCCACAGTCCAAAAACGTTGGTAGGTGGATTGGCGACTCAAAAGTGTCCGTAGGTGTGTGTGAGTGAATGTGTGAGTGTTTGTTGCCCTGTGAAGGACTGGCGCCCCTTCCAGTGTGTATTCCCACCTTGTGCCCAATGATTCCAGGTAGGCTCTGGACCCACCGCGACCCTGAACTGGATAAGGGTTACAGATAATGAATGAATGAATTCATTCATTCGTAAATCAAGGGTTCACAGCATTAAATAAACATTTAAAGCTGTTTTAAATTTATTACAGTTTTCCCCAATGATTTAAACACATTTCTAGAAACTTGACTGAGTTCATCAAGACACTAAACACAAACTCAAACTCAGTTTATTATTTTGTCAAAAGCCACAAATCTCTGGCAAAATGAAACACAGCCCTGAGAACCGTGTCCTCTCTCCTCTCCTCAGAACTGACCCCTTTCACTAAAACACCACATACAGCTGTTACACTTATCTCTTACAGAGCATCAGATACACACTGATACGACACACTCACAACACTGCCATCAAACGTGGAGATGGATGCTTCAGCTTAATGAGGCCATGTTACACATTTAAATGCACATGAGGGTGTGGAAAAGTGATTTTTTTCTCTTAATTTGGTGAAGTGTAGGGTTCTTTGTCCCACTCGTGTAATTCACTTGAAGTCTCTTTTTTGCTCTTTACAAATGATCACAGCCTCCTCCCGGTATTGAATGTGTACAGGTGCTACATGCCTGAGACTAGCTGGGAGTCGGGGAGCTGAAGGGTGGAGGCCAGTGTTTGCAGGCGACCCGTTTCCTAAACGATGCAGTGTGTGTTTAGAGATGTGTAAAGCTGTGAGTTTGTGTGAATTGTTCTTGGAGCAGGTCAGAGTCGTGCTATTGACACATGAACCTCAGGTTTTCAGAATTGTGTTTCAGAATAGTCCCATTTTTTGTGTCTGCAGTGGAGACATACTGTAACTTTAGAGGCCTTTAGAGGGTTAAAGGTGCTGTGTGTCCGGTGCGGACCTCCAGGGGGCGCTGCTCTGGCTCTAATGAGCTGCTGCTTGGCTGGGGTCTGATCTGAACGCTGTTATTAGAGCAGATCACATGTAAAACCATCAGGATCAATCAGCTCCATCTGCATTAATCCATACACACACAGAGGAACAGAGAGGGAGAGAGAGATGGAGGAAGGAATGTAAAGCCCTTAATCAGTAAAATGTGGACAGTAGAGTGAGAACAGAAAAATATCCACTCTCTTCTTCTTATTATTATTATTATTATTAATAACAAGTGAAGTTATGCTAATAACATAATTTTGGGAGTAGGGCCACGCCCGAACTCCTCCTCTCAGCCCTATATATACCCTGCAAATTCACGTCATTTCTGCGACAGACAAACTCGCCTCATTTAGTTCAGGAGACGGATCTTGACTCGACTGCTTCACGACGTCAGCTTGCTCCTCCGCGCTGAGTCATTCCTGCTGATCCCCATATTCGGAGCCGTGTTCGGCCTTTATCAAGCCCACTGAGCCTCCTGTTTTAAACTCGCTCCTGCTAAACAGCTATGGGACTGCCCGGTATCTGAAGTAACGTACGGCCGTTGTCACGCCTGCAACCGCTTCAACTGTTCTATGCTCTGCTGTCTTACCCGCTCTGGATCGGTGCTCTGTTCTTCTGTTTCTCCTCCCGCTGCATTCGGCCTCCCGAGTGACCCCCCGCATATCCCTCCGATGCTGGCGAAAGGCTTCGAGCCTCCCCTTATCTTCATCTTCGGCTACGCTGCTACGGGACTGCCCCGTGTTTTGGGGAACGCAAATCTACCGTCGTCACGGCTGCGGCTCCACATCTACGAGCTCTACAGCGCCTTGAGACTCCCATTTCCTGCTCTCCGGCAGAACAGCCTCGGCGTTCCAGCAACGTGCTCCGAAACAATGGCGTCGCTCACTCAGCTAAAGAGAGAAAAACCTGTCTGCTGGTGTAAGGATCCCCTGCGCAGCAATGCGATGATATCACAACCATCTATCTCCGACGCCCCCTGCTGGAGTATACTTCGTCTTCCCGTTACCCTTTCTGGTCGTGTCTAAGCTGGAGACATTAGCCTCAATGTCTTTGCTGTCTCACAGGTCGGTGCCTTAGAGGGCTGTTTTGATAATAATATAATTATCTGAGCTGAATTGGATAATGGCTTAGAATCTGCATTATTTATGCACATCTCCCATGCAGTAGTTTACCTACACTGCTTGCCAAACTGGTCCTATCTGAAATGTTTGGGAAGAAAAAATAAATAAATAAAAAAAGAGCAAAGCAGGCAGCATGTTTAAGCCTCCATTCCAAACTGGCTCCTCTTTCCATCTGAACACTTCCTTGATTGACAGCATCGCACCCATTTAGACAGCCCTCCGAGTTCATTTCATTCTCTCTTATCCTCTCTACGCATCATCCCACCCCTCCCCCTTTTTCTTCCTCTACATCTGTCTCTATGCATCATCCCACCCCTCCCTTTATCATCCCACCCCTCCCCCTTTTTATTTCTCTACATCTGTCTCTACGCATCATCCCTCCCCTCCCTTCATCATCCCACCTCTTCCCCTGTTGCAGCCGCAGCTGCATGCCTCAGACCTTCTAGCTCGCACACCTCTATAGGTGCTGCGGCGGGCCTGTCTCCTGTCCAGCGCTCTGACCACTCGACGCGGTCTACTCATCGTAGGTCTACTCTACGCATCATCCCACCCCCCCCCCCTCCATCTTCCCACTTTTTCCCCATTGCAGCCGCAGCTGTATGCCTCAGACCTTCTAGCCCACACCCCTCTATAGGTGCTGCGGTGGGCCTGTCTCCTGTCCAGCGCTCTGACCACTCGACGCGGTCTACTCTTCGTAGGTCTACTCTACGCATCACCCCTCCCTTCATCTTCCCACTTTTTTCCCATTGCAGCCGCAGCTGTATGCCTCAGACCTTCTAGCCCTCACCCCTCTATAGGTGCTGCGGCGGGCCTGTCTCCTGTCCAGCACTCTGGGCACTCGATGCGTTCTTCTCACTGCATGGCTTCTTGGATTTGCATCTGTCCCGCACCCCGCCTCTTCCTTTACAGCACACCTTCTCTCCTGATGTGGACCTTCATCCTAATCCCCTTCCCCTCGTGGTTTTGCTGCATCCTGCCTCTTCCTTTACAGCCCTCCTCTCTCATGCCACAGACCTTCGTCCCAACCCCATTGCTTTGCGGCCGCACCGTTCCAGCTTATGCTCTCTCCCTAGGTTACCTTGGACCAACACTTGATGCCACCTAGGGCACCTGTTATTTCAACACCCTCTAGGCATCTTCGTTATCTTGTAGTCAACTTTCTACATTGCCACC
>NC_089819.1:28263282-28295782 GCF_029633855.1 Hoplias malabaricus
TGTGTTTCTATTTAACATCTGTGTTTCTCCTTAACATTTCTGTAGTTCCACCTTAACATCTCTGTAGTTCCACCTTAACATCTGTGTTTCTCCTTAACATTTCTGTAGTTCCATCTTAACATCTCTGTAGTTCCACCTTAACATATCTGTGTTTCTCCTTAACATTTCTGTAGTTCCACCTTAACATCTCTGTGTTTCTACTTAACATTTGTGTTTCTCCTTAACATTTCTGTAGTTCCATCTTAACATCTCTGTAGTTCCACCTTAACATATCTGTGTTTCTACTTAACATCTGTGTTTCTCCTTAACATTTCTGTAGTTCCACCTTAACATCTCTGTAGTTCCACCTTAACATATCTGTGTTTCTACTTAACATTTGTGTTTTTCCTTAACATTTCTGTAGTTCCACCTTAACATCTCTGTAGTTCCACCTTAACATCTGTATTTCTCCTTAACATTTCTGTAGTTCCACCTTAACATCTCTGTAGTTCGACCTTAACACCTCTGTAGTTCCACCTTAATATCTCCAGCAATTGGAGCTATGTTTAAAGACCAAATTTTCAGAACCAAATTTCTAACTCATCCACGCCACTAAGTGTCAGTGCAATGCTCTGAGAAAATCCAATTACAGCAACTCTCAACAGTGTACTCTCTGTGTGTATGTGTTCAGAAGAACTTTAGCCATTCATAAACACAGTGGTGCTAACAGAAAACGTTAACTGAACTGGTACAGCACACTATAGAAGACACTTAAGAACTATGTATAATAATTTATCTTCTTACTAAGCAAGGCACATGTATAAAATATATTCATTTATTCATTCACTGATTCACTCTCTGTAAAACCTTATCCAGTTCAGGGCGGCGGTGGGTCCGGAGCCTACCTGGAATCACAGGGTGCAAGGCGGGAACACACCCTGGAGGGGATGCCAGTCCTTCACAGGGCGACACACACTCACACATTCACTCACACACTCACTCCTATGGACACTTTTGAGTTTCCGAGGTGCCTAAATCTGAACATACTGCGTCTCTGTGATTTAACCCTTTGCTGGTGTATGAAGCTGTGATGATGATGATGATGATGAGTACACAGTAAACGACGTGGTGCTCTGGAACTTCTCAGTGTCCTCAGCATGGCTCACTGCAGTGGAAAAGCCTGGTATAAAAGTGGGTATTACGCTGGAGCTGATGAGCTCTAGTCCAGGAATAAAGAGAAGAGACAAACCACCTCCGATCTGTGTCCATGGCCAGGAAACAGTGTCAGAGGAAGTTAACAAGACACCTGTTCAGTGCCTGGTCCACATTAGTGTCCCCAGAATTTTTCAAAGTGAAGAAACCCCTGTGTTCAGCAGTGGACAATAAAAAAAAAACACAATCACATGTCTGTAACTGCACTGAACTCCCCAGTGGAACAAGAGCATGAATTACAAAGGTGGGGTTTCCAATAAAGAGGCCAGGGTGTGTGTGAGAGAGTTTGAATGTCAGGTCTTTCCCACTGAGCTCCACACGTCCACCGCGGAGAAGGACTGTTACCGTAGTGGCCTTAAACGCTTCCTGGCCAGCGGCGGAGTTAATAATCCTTCATCATTTCCATCATTTCCTCCATTTTCCCCGTGTCCTGTGTGTATCGATGTGGCCTGTGCTGAGAGTTTGATTTTTAACAAACATGGCAGCGTCTGATCCCGCCTCCGCCAGACGCTCCGATGTGTCCAATCTCCGCGTGACATATTGATGCGCGGATGAATAATGGAAGTGAAAAACTGGAAATCTGTCCAATTCCACTCTAATAACTCCAGAGGAGAGGCCGCAGTCGGAAATGGAAATGAATGAGGGATAATTGAGCATGACAGATGAAAAAAAAAAATCAGCCGTGGAGCAATTAAAGCAGAATGGGTCTGACGGCGCGGTCAAACACCCGATCCAAATCGGAGGAATCAGAACCGAGGGGGAGCCGCACAGCTGCGACAGAGAGCAGGCGGAGAGGAGGAGGATCAGAATGCTCCTGACAGAGAGGAGCACACCAGAGCATTACACGACTGACGTAGTTAGATCTAACTCATCTGTACACTTCATTCGACAGATGGAGACTTCAGGTCACCGGGACTGTGTCAGTAAGAGTTCCTAAACACAAACGGCAAAGTCTGAATAACGACTAATGCCACTTTTCTACTCTCATTGTCCCTCCACTACTCTACTGGACTCTACTCGTCTTTCCTCCTCCTCCACCAGGTGAATCAGGTACTGGTTCTGGAAGCGGGTTCTTGTTTAGTGGCTGTTCTCTCGTGGTTCAGAGCGAGTCGAGTAGGGACTAAACAGTGGCGTGTAAACCTTGCAGAGCGCTGATTGTCCAAAGAGAGTCGTCACTCTACGCCACGCAACGCAGACGACCAGCACCAACTCTCCATCTGTAAAATCTCCAGCTGCAGCAGAGATCGTGTTTGTTTTTATCCGACTCACGACGGCAGCTCGTAAAATGACGCCATGGTCTTTTGAAGAGGTTCAAACGCTCCTTGGATCGGTGGCCGACGAAAGAATCCAGCGAGAGCTGGACGCTGCAACAAGGAAGGAACAAACTCTACTGATCTGTCTGAACTGATGACGGAGCTGTGTTCAGTCCCAAACAACAACAACACGCCGATACACCATGAGTAAACACCGCTTAACGTTACCACCGCCGTTGTTGTGGTTTCCAAAGACCACTGTTCCCCTTAGAGATGGGGTTAGAGACGACACTGATACATTTCAGGGGGGAGCAGTGGGAGTGGAAAACCAACCAGGGACCAATCAGAGAGTAGAGTCCAGCAGTGTCAGTACCATGTGGTCTAAAAGCAGTATAGATCCCCCCAGTGGTGCTGTTTGGGGTAGTCTCCTCCTCATCGGGAACACTTTATACCTCTCTGGAAGACTCTTTGCATTGGGCATGGTGATGTAAGGCTCATGTGCAGCTGCTCCAGAACATCCCATATTATTGGTCAATGCTTTCCACAAATATAAGTGTCCACTCTGGGCGAATTTTAAAAGAGGGTTCACATAGTGTGAACACACAGGGTGTGTGTGTGTGTGTTTGAGATGGTAGTTTCTGAGCTGTTAGGGAGACAGCACAGTGCTTTTGACATTTCATTAGAGTTCTCTTTCTCTCACTCTGTCTCTCTGCTGTGACAGTCTCAGCGCAGCAAGCGTCTGACTCTTTCTCTGAGATGATGATGATGACTGATGTATTGATTATTGATCTAATGATCTACGGATGGCAGTCAGTGGGAGATGTTTGTAATGAGACGTTGTCCCCATCTCCTCAGTGATGAACCTCCTGTGTCATGACGTCATTAAAGTCACTGCAGGACGAGTGAAGTTTAGAAGGTGGATATTTACGTCCTGTGATTATAGATCACGCTCCCTTCACGAACCAGCAAGAGCTCTAGCGCTGACCTCCCTCACTTTCCTACATTCTGATCAGATATGGCCTGTAAAGGGTGTTGTGATTTATTATGGTTAGTTATGATCAGTTATGTTTGGTTATAATTTATTATGGATAGGTATGATTGGTTTGGGTAATGACTGATTGGCTGAGGTGAGTTTCTGCCGCTGGGCGTCTGGACTCTCCCTTAGAGACAGGGTGAGGAGCTCGGACGTCCGGGAGAGACTCAGAGTGGAGCTGTTGCTCCTCCATGGCGAGAGGAGTTGGTTGAGGTGGTTTGGGCGTCTGGTCCGGATGCCTCTTGGACACCTTCCTGTTGAGGTGATTGGGGTGTGTCCAACAGGAAGGAGGCCCTGGGGAAGTCCAAGAACACACTGTGGAGTGTGGTGTGTTCTCTCTGTGTCTGCGTGGGTTTCCTCCGGGTGACTGTCTATGAGGAGTGTGGTGTGTTCTCTCTGTGTCTGCGTGGGTTTCCTCCAGGTGACTATCTGTGAGGAGTGTGGCGTGTTCTCTCTGTGTCTGCGTGGGTTTCCTCCTGGTTACTGTCTGTGAGGAGTGTGGTGTGTTCTCTCTGTGTCTGCATGGGTTTCCTCCGGGTGACTGTCTGTGAGGAGTGTGGTGTGTTCTCCCTGTGTCTGTGTGGGTTTCCTCCGGGTGACTGTCTGTGAGGAGTGTGTTGTGTTCTCCCTGTGTCCAACAGGCTAAATGAGCTTGTTTTTTACAGTTCTCCTGAGAATATAGTATTCAGTGTTAAAATAAAACCCAGCTGGTATTTCAGCACATGGAGGACATTTATAGACCAAACTCAGAATAAACTCACTCCTACCGCACAGTGAACATTAGCTGTGTTTGTATCAAGATGAACGAACGAGAGACGGGAAATACACAGAGTAAATTATTCATGTTATTTATTGGGATTTGATTAAAAATGAAAGTTTTAATGCTATTTCTGTAATTTTGGAGGGAAGGTAGTGGGCAGGGTTTGTAAATAGTTCACTGTGATTTGATTTTCTTGGTAAGTTTGACATCTTGTGAAAAAACTAAATATGAAAAACATTTTGTTAGTTATCTTGAAGTTGTAAACTTGTGTGGTGTTTATTCTGACGTGATGATATCAGAGTGGACAGAAGTGGACATTAGTGTGTGGTGTTTATTCTGACGTGATGATATCAGAGTGGACAGAAGTGGACATTAGTGTGTGGTGTTTAATCTGACGTAATGATGATGTCATAGTGGACAGATGTGGATGATGGTGTCATAGTGGACAGATGTGGACACCAGTGTGTGGTGTTTAATCTGGTGTGACGATGGTGTCAGAGTGGACAGATGTGGACATTAGTGTGGTGTTTAATCTGATGTGACGATGGTGTCATAGTGGACAGATGTGGACACTAGTGTGTGTTGTTTAATCTGACGTGATGATGGTGTCAGAGTGGACAGATGTGGACACTAGTGTGTGGTGTTTAATCTGACCTGACGATGGTTTCAGAGTAGACAGATGTGGACGTTAGTGTGTGGTGTTTAATCTGACGTGATGATGGTGTCAGAGTGGACAGATGTGGACATTAGTGTGTGGGGTTTAATCTGATGTGATGATGTCAGAGTGGACAGATGTGGACATTAGTGTGTGGTGTTTAATCTGATGTGACGATGGTGTCATAGTGGACAGATGTGGACACTAGTGTGTGTTGTTTAATCTGACGTGATGATGGTGTCAGTGTGGACAGATGTGGACACTAGTGTGTGGTGTTTAATCTGACCTGACGATGGTTTCAGAGTAGACAGATGTGGACGTTAGTGTGTGGTGTTTAATCTGACGTGATGATGGTGTCAGAGTGGACAGATGTGGACATTAGTGTGTGGGGTTTAATCTGACGTGATGATGTCAGAGTGGACAGATGTGGACATTAGTGTGTAGTGTTTAATCAGACGTGATGATGGTGTCAGAGTGGACAGATGTGGACATTAGTGTGTGGGGTTTAATCTGACGTGATGATGTCAGAGTGGACAGATGTGGACATTAGTGTGTGGTGTTTAATCTGATGTGACGATGGTGTCAGAGTGGACAGAAGTGGACATTAGTTTGTGGTGTTTAATCTGACATGACGATGGTGTCAGGGTGGACAGGAGTGGACATTAGTGTGTGGTGTTTAATCTGACATGACGGTGGTGTCGGAGGGGACAATGGTGGATGATGGGGTCGGAGTGGACAGATGTTGACATTAGTGTGCGGTGTTTAATCTGATGTGATGATGGTGTCGGAGTGGACAGATGTGGACATGAATGTGTGGTGTTTAATCTGATGTGACTATGGTGTCGGAGTGGACAGATGTGGACATGAATGTGTGGTGTTTAATCTGATGTGACTATGGTGTCGGTGTGGACAAATGTGGACATTAAATTGTGGTGTTTAATCTGACGTGACCATGGTGTCGGAGGGGACAGATGTGGATGATGGTGTCGGAATGGACAGATGTGGACATTAGAGTGTGGTGTTTAATCTGACGTGACAATGGTGTCAGAGTGGACAGATGTGGGCATTAGTGTGGTGTTTAATCTGACGTGACGATGGTGTCAGAGTGGACAGATGTGGACACTAGTGTGTTGTGTTTAATCTGACGTGACGATGGTGTCGGACGGGAAAGATGTGGATGATGGTGGCGGAGTGGACAGATGAGGATGTTAGTGCTTGGTGTTTAATCTGACGTGACAATGGTGTCAGAGTGGACAGATGTGGACACTAGTGTGTGGTGTTTAATCTGATGTGACGATGGTGTCAGAGTGGACAGATGTGGACGTTAGTGTGTGGTGTTTAATCTGATGTGTCGATGATGTTGGAGTGGACAGATGTGGACACTAATGTGTTGTGTTTAATCTGATGTGACGATGGTGTCGGAGTGGACAGATGTGGACACTAGTGTGTTGTGTTTAATCTGACGTGACGATGGTGTCGGACGGGAAAGATGTGGATGATGGTGGCGGAGTGGACAGATGAGGATGTTAGTGCTTGGTGTTTAATCTGACGTGACAATGGTGTCGGAGTGGACAGGAGTGGACATTTGTGTGTGGTGTTTAATCTGATGTGATGATGTCAGAGTGGACAGGAGTGGACATTAGTGTGTGGTGTTTAATCTGATGTAATGATGTGAGAGTGGACAGATGTGGACATTAGTGTGTGGGGTTTAATCTGACGTGATGAAGTCAGAATGGACAGATGTGGACATTAGTGTGTAGTGTTTAATCAGACGTGACGATGGTGTCAGAGTGGACAGGAGTGGACATTTAATCTGACGTGACGATGGTGTCGGAGTGGACAGATGTGGACATTAGTGTGTGGTGTTTAATCTGATGTGACTATGGTGTCAGAGTGGACAGATGTGGACATTAGTTTGTGGTGTTTAATCTGACGTGATGATGGTGCTGGAGGGGACAGATATGGACATTAGTGTGTGTGGTGTTTAATCTGATGTGACGATTGTGTCAGAGTGGACAGATGTGGACATTAGTGTGTGTGGTGTTTAATCTGATGTGACTATGGTGTTGGAGGGGACAGATGTGGATGATGGTGTCAGAATGGACTGATGTGGACGTTAGTGCTTGGTGTTTAATCTGACGTGACAATGGTGTCAGAGTGGCCAGATGTGGACATTAGTGTGTGGTGTTTAATCTGACATGACAATTCTGTCAGAGTGGACAGATGTGGACATTAGTGTGTGTGGTGTTTAATCTGATGTGACGATGGTGTCGGAGGGGACAGATGTGGATGATGGTGTCAGAGTGGACAGATGTGGACATTAGTGTGTGGTGTTTAATCTGACGTGACGATGGTGTTGGAGGGGACAGATGTGGATGATGGTGTCGGAGTGGACAGATGTGGACGTTAGTGTGTGGTGTTTAATCTGACGTGACAATGGTGTCAGAGTGGCCAGATGTGGACATTAGTGTGTGGTGTTTAATCTGACATGACAATTGTGTCGGAGTGGCCAGATGTGGACATTAGTGTGTGGTGTTTAATCTGACATGACGATGGTGTCGGAGTGGACAGATGTGGACGTTAGTGTGTGGTGTTTAATCTGACGTGACGATGCTGTCGGAGGCGCTCCTGGCGGAGGTGTTTATCAGATTTTCCCAGAGGCCTCTGGGGCAGGTTGCCATGGCGCGCTGCTGACATGCGGATGCCTGGTTGCTAAATGAGATGGATGGGGTCGGCACACATTCAAACAAAACACACACACACACACATACACACACACAGACACACAGACACTGTGAACTGTCACACACACTTCACCATGTCATCTATCTCACATCCAGCCAGCCTCGTCACACACACACACACACACACAATGGCCTTGTATTGTGGTCAACTCTCTAAAGGACTCCTCTGCTTTTATAGAGCTGTTTTACTCTCTCTCTCTCTCTCTCTCTCTCTCTCTCTCTCTATGTATCTATCTTTCTGTTTATTTCCCTCATTGTCTTTTTTTCTCTCTCTCTTTCATACCCTATCTCTTCTCTCTCTCTCGCTCTCTCTCAGTTTATCGCTCTAACCATCAGTATCCGACTTTTTTATTTTGCTCTCCTTTTGTCACCTTGACCACATTCTCTGGCTCTTTTTTCTCCTGTTTCTCTCTATCGCTCTATTGCTGTTTATCTCTGTCATTGTTTGCCTCTAGTTCTTTTATTTCCTGTCCTTCACTCCTTCTTTTTCTGTTTCTGCTGAACTCTTCCTCTTCATCTACCTATCTCTCTCTCTTTCTCCCTCTCCATCTCTCTTTCTCACAGTTTCTCTCCCTTTCTCTTTTTTCTATTGCTTCCGTCACCCACTCTCCTCTTTCCTCCTCGACCTAAAGAGATGTGGATTCAATTTTACCCACCGACAGCTCATTGAGCTCCTGATTAACACTCTGAAATACTCCTTTTCCTTCTCTTTGTCTCTCTCTCTCTCTACTCTTCTCATGATTTTTCTCTATATATCTTCCCTCTGTTTCTCTTTCCTTCATTCTCTTAGAGAGAGAATGAGAGAGTTAGGGATAGAGAGAGGAAAGCAGAAGGAAGGGAAAAAATAGAGAAAGGAAGGGAGAGAGAGGTGGATAAACTACTGAGAGAGAGAAAGGGAGAGAGATAAAGAGAGAGAGAGAGAGAGAGAGAGAGAGAAGTTGTGAGTTATATACACTGTCTGGTCTGTGGCCTTCACTGTGTGAAACTTGTCTTGGGCTTTGACCTTTCTGCTCTCTCTCTCTCTCTACTCGTCCTCTCTCCCTCTCTCTGCTCTCTCTCTGTGCTCTCTCTCTCTCTCTACTCGTCCTCTCTCCCTCTCTCTGCTCTCTCTCTGTGCTCTCTCTCTCTCTCTCTCTCTCTCTCTCTCTCTCTCTCTCTCTCTCTCTCTCTCTCTCTCTCTGCTTTCTCTCTCCTCTCTCTCTCTCTCTCTCTCTGTGCTCTCCATTTATTTCTCTCTCTCTCTCTCCACCTTAACTGCTGTATCAATTACATTTTGATCACTATTCTGTTACATTCTCGTTCTTCTGCTCCACCGTATGTAAAACAGTGACTACATTCTGATGCCTCTATTCCACCTTAAATAATGCTATAAATTTTGGTGCCTAACCAGGTTAGCAGTAACATCCTTGTTCCTCTTTTCCACATTTTAAGGAACTGGACATAGTCAGCATTATCACACAGTCATTGTATTTACTGTCCAATGCCAATGTTTAAAATTTAGTGTGATGAGTGAGTCTTTACTCAGTGAGTCTGAGATGATTGAGTCTTTACTGAGTGAGTCTGTGATGACTGAGTCTTTACTGAGTGAGTCTGTGATTAGTGAGTCTTTACTGAGTGAGTCTATGATGACTGAGTCTTTACTGAGTGAGTCTGTGGTGATTGAGTCTTTACTGAGTGAGTCTGTGATGACTATGTCTTCATTGAGTGAGTCTGTGATGATTGAGTCTTTACCGAGTGAGTCTGTGATGACTGAGTCTTTACTGAGTGAGTCTGTGGTGATTGAGTCTTTACTGAGTGAGTCTGTGATGACTATGTCTTCATTGAGTGAGTCTGTGATGATTGAGTCTTTACTGAGTGAGTCTGTGATGAGTGAGTCTTTACTGAGTGAGTCTGTGGTGATTGAGTCTTTACTAAGCGAGTCTGTGACGACTATGTGTTCAGTGAGTGAGTCTATGATGAGTGAGTCTTTACTGAGTGAGTGTGGCGATTGAGTCTTTACTGAGTGAGTCTGTGGTGATTGAGTCTTTACTGAGTGAGTATGTGATGACTGAGTCTTTACTGAGTGAGGCTGTGATGACTGAGTCTTTACTGAGTGAGTCTGTGGTGATTGAGTCTTTACTAAGTGAGTCTGTGATGACTATGTGTTCAGTGAGTGAGTCTATGATGATTAAATCTTTACTGAGTGAGTCTGTGATAATTGAGTCTTTACTGAGTTAGTCTGTGATGATTGAATCTTTAATGACTATGTCTTCAGTGAGTGAGTCTATGATGAGTGAGCCTTTACTGAGTGAGTCTGTGATGATTGAATCTTTACTGAGTGAGTCTGTGGTGACTAAGTCTTCAGTGAGTGAGCCTGTGATGATTGAGTCTTTACTGAGTGAGTCTGTGATGATTGAGTCTTTCCTGAGTGAGTCTGTGGTGATTGAGTCTTTACTGAGTGAGGCTGTGATGATTGAGTCTTTACTGAGTGAGTCGGTGATGAGTGAGTCTTTAGTGAACAAGTCATAACAGAATGAGTCTGTGATGAGCGAGTCTTAACAGAGTGTGTTTTCAATGCGTATGTGTTGATAAGCGAGTCTTTGCTGAATGAATCTTTTATGAGTGAGTCCTTACCTAAGCACATCTTTACTGAAAGAGTCTTTACTGAGCAAGTATTTACTGAGCTCGATTTTCCACCTCATTGATTCGAGGAGATATCATCAGGAGTGAAGCGGATACTCACACTGGGAGCTGTCAGCACTGTCAGCCTGTGTGTGTGTGTGTGTGTGCGTGTGCGTGTGTGTGTGTGTGTGATAGAGTGTGTGTGTGTGTGTGTGTGTGTGTGTGTGTGTGATAGAGTGTGTGATAGCCTCGTTAGCTTGAACACCCACAGCTCTGAGAAGAAGTGAAACAATGGACAGGTGGGTCTCATTTTCCGATTGTAGACCCCCTGTGAACGGAGCTGTGTGAACAAAGCCAGCGGCAGCCATCACTAGTCACCCAAGGGTGACACACCTTTCAATCGTTCAATCATTCACTCATTCAGTAATCCATTCATCTTAATCAGAGCAGCCGTGGGCCAGGAGTCCACCAAGAATCACTGTGCACAAGGCAGGACCACCTCCTGGACAGGGCCGGAGGACAGGTGAGTAAACTACATGTGGGTTCCTCTCAGGGCTTGATCTTTCTCTTCCACCTTAAACTAAGTGACAGGTCCATTCTGGTACAGAATTTAAGGTGGAACTGCAAATTCAAATAAGAAACTGGTGAATACATAGGTGAGGTGCGGAGCCTGTATAGTGTTGGTTTAGACGGTGTTACGACTGAAAATCACAGCATTCTGTGTGTGTAGGTGATGTTTATATTATTCGACAGGGACAGAGATATACTGATGAAAAAGAGAGACAGACAAGGGAGAGAGACAGAAAAGGATTTTATTTGATTACACACAGTCCCCCGGCTAACATTGAGGCGGGGTGTGTGTGTGTGTGTGTGTGTGTGTGTGTGTGTGCATCACTTTAAGCTCAGATTGTGTTTATCAGTTGAAGCCTAGCGAGCTGTTTGTGACCGATGTGAATCAGCTGAAGTGATTCTGAAAGACAATTAAACAATTCAAAACGTGTCTCCTCTTCCACCCATGAGTGAGTTTCCCTGAGGAAAGGAGGCCGTCTGCTCTCTCCCCCAGAAAGCTGAGACATCACCTGGATTCGAACCAGAGACCTCCTGGTGAGAGAGCAACCACTCAGACCACTGCAGGTTATAACTTCATCCAGACGCTGCTCTGAGCTGTTTCCAAGCATGGGACAAGAGGGCACCGGCCCCCTCTTATCAACGACCCTGGGGTTACTGCAGTAAACAGCAGCCGCCACTTGATGAACGACCTTGATTTCAGAAGAACACGGTGCACGAGCGAGTGATCACGATCTGTAAACATGTGGACGGACCCCAGATCTTGTGTAAACATCTGAAAGGGTCAGAGAGTGGACGGTCCGGTCGAGAGCGCTTAAGCTCGGCCTGGAGCGGATAAAAGACTCTTGTTAAAGCTGGCACTCGTGAACAAAAAAAACCTTGTTGGATTCCCGCTGAGCAATTTGCGGCGACACGGCGAAGCAGAGGAGAGAGAACTGGCACTCGTCCTGTGTGAATACGGAAGATAAGAAAAAACGAGAGAGAGAGAGAGAAGACGGTATAAATGACCCTTGTCGTCCGTCTCGTTTCATCTCACGAAAGCGTGGTTCAGGTGAGAGCGCGAGAGGCCTGGGGCGATTCCTCAGCCAAATCTAATTTAGCTCTCGCGCTTCTCTAGCACCTCTCTCTCTCTCTCTCTCTCTGCTTATTTTTTGTTCACCCAGCGTCCCCCTCTCCCTCTCTCCGACATGAAAGTGTACCTGAGCGGGCGAGCGAGGAGCCGGCGGAGAGGCCAGAGTGTTAATTAAGTCCCTATCTGAAACTTTTGTTAATTTTAATAGTTTTATGTGCACGGTCGCCGCGGAGACGGGAGCAGGTTTAATTTCATGCATTTCAGGGAAAAAATAAAAAATTTAATATTTAAAAAAAAGCCCGACCCTGCAGCGACTCCGGCTCCAGCTCCGGCTTTGAAGATAGAGTTCCAGCTTTTTCCCCATTATCCCAACAATAGCATACGACATGCAGCTCAATTCAATACACACACACCTCCACACACACACACACAACCTAGTTTTTATGGATTGTGGGGTTATGTGGATTACACAGCCTGCAACTTTCCATACAACCATTCAATCTTACTCTCACTCTCACCCTAAAACTAACCCCAACCCTAAAACCTAAACCTGACCCTAAGACCTAACCCTAAAACTAACCCCGGCCCTAAAACCTAACCCTAAAACTAACCACAACCCTAAAGCCTCACTTTAAAAGTAACCCCGGCCCTAAAACTAACCCCAACCCTAAAACCTAGCCCTAAAACTAACCCAGACCCAAAACCTAAAGCCTAAAGCTGATTTATGCTTCTTCTTTGACCCAGTTCAGAGCCTGCGTTGCCTGTGTATATGCAGTGCCCTACACCATTATCAATCTGCAATTCCACTGCCACCCCACTAGGGCTGAATCACAAATATCTCCCTCTGCACTACATAGTGCACTGTGTAGAGGTGTAGCAGTTCTTTTATAAATCTGTGAACTGCACTGTGTAGGGAGTTAGGAGCCAATTGGAACAGACTGTAGTTTAAATGCGGTGCCAGAAAAGAAACAAACACAAAGCTGGCACTTTTTTCCCATGTGTTATTGCTCCATAGTGAGGTTTTTCAGAGGTGTCCGTGTTTCAAACCGATGTGTGAGGGACTCTCTGGTGGTGAACGTGCTGCAGTCTGCGTCTCTGTTGTGTGGAGTAGAAGAGTTCATGTTTCTGGACTTCCTCCGTTAATCTCTACTCAACTTGATCCCTGTTTGTTTGAATTTCATTGTGGTCTGCATCAGTGTGACACTGTTACATTTCTGAGGAGGTGGGCATTAGGCCACGGAGAAGGGTACGGCATAGGGTGAAGTGTAGGGTTCGCAGCTATGTGGGACCTACATCTTGTTTACGTTGTTTACGAGAGACAGAGAGAGATTTCTTCTATTCTCATCTGAGGCTCACCCCTGTGCTCTCCCTCTCTGGGTGGTCATGGCCTGCACACACTCTCCATCTCCACGAGGTGTGTTTTATCTGTCTCCATCTGCCCCCCAAGACACACACACACACACACACACACTCACACACCCACACACACACACAATTTTCTCACTCTCTGACTCTCATTCTGCCTCTCTCTCCTCATCTCTCTCGTTCTTCTCCCCCTCTCTTTTCCACGGCTGTGACAGGCCCTTCAGACTGTAGGAAATGGCTTTGGCTTTGAAGTGGAATTGGAGCCTGTGGAACTGTCTAGAGTGTGATTAGTATGAGGAGAGAGAGAGAGAGGCAGAGAGAGAGAGAGGGGGGAGAGAGAGAGAGAGAGAGGGGGGGGGGGAGAGAGGGAGAGAGGGGGAGAGAGAGAGAGAGAGGGAGAGAAAGAGAGAGAGAAAGAGAGAGAGAGAAAGAGAGAGAGGGGGCGAGAGAAAGAGAGATAGAGAGATGGGGGGAGAGAGAGAGAGAGAGAGAGAGAGAGAGAGCAAAAAAATATGCTGAGAGAGACAATAGTGAGAGGCAGATGGAAAAGAGAGTAAGAAAACAAGAAATAGAGAATGAAAGAGAAAGAGTGGGGTGAAAGAGAAGAACTGGAGGAGAAAAGAGCAAGATTAAGAGGTGAGACATAAAAGAGAGCAAAAAGATCAACAAACTCATCCCAAACGGAACTACGAATTCACTCCAAACGGAACTACAAACTCACCCCAAACTGAACTACGAATTCACCCCAAACTGAACTATGAACTCACACCAAACTGATGTGCAAACTCACCCCCAACAGAACTGTGAACTCACCCCAAACAGAACTGCGAACTCACCCCAAACCAAACTATGAACTCACCCCTAACCAAACTACGAACTCACCCCAAACCAAACTACGAACTCACCCCAAACTGAACTATGAACTCACCCCAAACCGAACTACGAACTCATCCCAAACCAAACTATGAATTCACCCCAAACCTAACTGCAAGCTCACCCCAAACCGAAAAGCGAACTTACCCCAAACTGATGTGCAAACTCACTCCAAACTGAACTGCAAACTCACCCCAACAGAACTACTATCTCACCCCAAACAGAACTGCGAACTCACCCCAAACTACAAACGCACCACAAACCTAACTGCAAATTCACCCCAAACCTAACTGCGAACTCACCCCAAAGTGAACTATAAACTCACCCCAAACAGAACTGCAAACTCACCCCAAACCAAACTACAAACTCACCACAAACCTAACTGTAAATTCACCCCAAACCTAACTGCAAACTCACCCCAAACCTAACTACAAACTCACCCCAAACCAAACTACAAACTCACCCCAAACCTAACTGCAAACTCACCCCAAACTGAACTACGAATTCACCCCAAACGAACCACGAATTCACCCCAAACCGAACTACGAATTCACCCCAAACCGAACTGCAAACTCACCCCAAATTGATATGCAAACTCACCCCAAACAGAACTGCAAACTCACCCCCAACAGAACTGCAAACACACCCCAAACAGAACTGCGAACTCACCCCAAACCTAACTGCAAATTCACCCCAAACCTAACTGCGAACTCACCCCAAACCAAACTACAAACTCACCCCAAACCTAACTGCAAACTCACCCCAAACCAAACTACAAACTCACCCCAAACCAAACTACAAACTCACCCCAAACCTAACTGCAAACTCACCCCAAACCAAACTACAAACTCACCCCAAACCTAACTGCAAACTCACCCCAAACTGAACTACGAATACACCCCAAACTAACCATGAATTCACCCCGAACCGAACTACGAATTCACCCCAAACCGATCTGCAAACTCACCCACGAATTCACCCCAAACCTAACTGCGAACTCACCCCAAAGTGAACTATGAACTCACCCCAAACAGAACTGCAAACTCAACCCAAACCGAACCTGGACAAAGTTCACTTTCTGAAGCCCTCTACACAGACCCTCACAGTTTGACTCACAACTGTGTGTTTACTGTTGTTCAGAGATGGGAAAAGCAGCAGACACCATTTATTCTGTGTGTGTGTGTGTGTGTGTGTGTGTGTGTGTGTGTGTGTTTGAGATCAAAGGCCCTAGTGAGGAGGTTTATGAAATATTTATGGTTTCGTTTTGGAAGAGAAGGAGGAGAGGAGGAGCAGAAGGAGAAGAGGACGAGGGAGATGATCCAATTAACGCTACACACTGCCATCCTGTCATACACACACACACACACACACACACACACACACACACATTCAGGTGAGAATGAAACACACACACAGGTGAGACAGAAACACACACATATACAAGTGAGACAGAAACACATACACACACACACACACACACACACACACCAAGACGCACACAAACACACAATTGTGCTTGTGTGTTTGTGTGCGTCTTGGGGGGGGGGGGGGGGGTGGAAGTGATTAGTGCTGATTTGTTGTGTCCTGTAGAGAATATGCATAAGACCAACGGAGCAAAGTGTTCAATAACAGGATCGATTAATCTCTCAAACATTACACACACACACAATCTCTCTCTCTTACACACACACACACACACACACACACAATCTCTCTCTCTTATACACACACACACACACACATTCTCAATCTCTCTCTCTCTTTTACCCACACATACAAACACAATGTCTCTCTCTCACTCTCTGTCTCTCATACACACACTCACACATGCAAAGTGGGATTTATATGAGGATAATTTTGGGAATCAGTTTGGGGCTAGTGCTGGTTTGAGGCGAGTCAAATTGATTTGGTTATTATTTCTGGAATTTTGGTAGGAGTCCAGATCGGTGTGGGATTAAATGAGTGTGTCTGGTTTAGAGCAAAGTTGGGGATTAGTTTGGAGCAAATTTGGGGATTTGTTTAGAGCAGAGTTAGGGGTTCATTTAAAGCAGAGTTGGGAATTAATTTAGAGAGGATTTGAGGGTTAGTTTAGAGCAAAGTTGGTGATTAGTTTAGAGCTGAGTTTGGGATTAGTTTAGAGCTGAGTTGGGGTGAGTTTGTAGCCAAGATAGACATTAGTTTAAATAGGAGTAGGGGATTAGTTTAGAGCTGTGTTGGGGATTAGTTTAGAGCTGAGTTGGGGTGAGTTTGTAGCCGAGATAGACATTAGTTTAGAGAGGAGTAGGGGATTAGTTTAGAGCTGAGTTGGGGGGTGTTTAAAACTGAATTAAGGATTAGTTTAGAGCTGCGTTATGGATGTCTTACCTGTGTGTTCGTTTGACCTGGCTTCAGAAGTTCAGAGAGAGCAGTAGTGGGTGGAGCTTGGTGAGACAAATGAAACTGCTCCAATGCAGAAGCAAAGTTGTATGAGTTTTTACCCACAGTTCAGTGCGGTGCTGCTGTGGAAGTTGTGAAAGTTCTCCCTGCTTCTGCACCACGGCGTCTCTTTGTCTGTTTTCTCTCGCAGGGGCTGATAATAAAATGTGAGAGGAGCATAATGGAGAAAAGGGAAGCACAAAGGAAGGAGAGATTCATGGAGGAGGAGGGGCTTATCTTCCTCTAACGCTTCCCTCTCTCCTTTTTTCTTTCTTTATTATAGAAGACGACACACTCGCCTTAATGTAGACAAAGCAGGGCAAGACTCTTATCGCCATGGAGACAGGTGCTGAGGAAGCCATACGCGCATACACACATACACACACACACACATGCACACACCATTAATTGTCATGTAACATACCCACTGAAGTCCACCTCCATCCCGTTATCAGATAAACGATAGAACTGGGAGTGTGGAGTCATCAGTATTTCTTCTGCTCCGCGTAAAGCGTGAAAAACCCGACCTCCAGCAGCTGAACCAAGATTTTTATCATTAGACTCGTACAACTGGGAGATAAAGGAGAGAGAGAGAGAGGTGGGGCAGGTGTGTGTGGGAGGGGGGGGGGGGCATAGAGGCATAGAAACAAAAAGACTGTGGAGAAACATGTGACAAATGAAAGACAAAACTGTGTAAATGTAAACAATATGTGCAGTCCTTCAGGTGGATGGTAGTTCCTGATTGAGAGGATTTGTCCGTATCAGGCAACCGCTTCTTGCCAGAGTGTGTGTGTGTGTATGTGTGTGTGTGTGTGTGTGTGTGTGTGTGTGTGTGTGTGTGTTTGTTGATTGATTGTTGATTGGAATGGCATTCTGTACAGCGTTGACTGTAAAGACTCTTTGGGTGACTCCAAAGGCACTATAAGTTCATAAACAAACATTCAAGTTCGCCTAACAGAGCCATGATACCCCAGGTGGTTGCCAAGTTGTTGCTAAGCCATTGCTATGATATCCCAGGTGGTTCCTAAGGTATTACTAGGTCATTGCTATTATATCCCAAGTGGTTGCTAAGGTATTACTTTGTCATTGCTATTATACCGCAGGTGGTTGCTAAGGTATTACTAGGTTATGGCTAGTATACCCCAGGTGGTTGCTAAGGTATTACTATGTCATTGCTATGGTATCCCAGGTGATTGCTAAAGTATTACTAGGTCATTGCTATTATAGCCCAGGTGGATGCTAAGGTATTACTAGGTCATTGCTATGGTATCCCAGATGGTTGCTAAAGGTATTCCTAGGTCAAAGCTATTACACACTAGATGGTTGCTAAGGTATTACTAAGTCATTGCTATGGTATCCCAGGTGTTTGCTAAGGCATTACTAGGTCATTGCTATTATACACCAGGTGGTTGCTAAGGTTTTACTGGGTCATTGCTATGGTATCCCAGGTGTTTGCTAAGGTATTACTAGGTCATTGCTATTATACCTCAGATGGCTGCTAAAGTATTACTAGGTCATTGCTATAATACCCCAGGTGGTTGCTAAGGTATTACTAGGTCATTGCTATGATACCCCAGGTGGTTGCTAAGGTATTACTAGGTCATTGCTATTATACCCCAGGTGGTTGCTAAGGTATTACTAGGTCATTGCTATGATACCCCATGTGGTTTTTTAAGGTATTACTAGGTCATTGCAATTATACCTCAGGTGGTTGCTAAGGTATTACCTTGTCATTTCTATGATACTCCAGGTAGTTGCTAAGGTATTACTAGGTCATTGCTATGATACCTCAGGTGGTTGCTAAGGTATTACTAGGTCATTGCTATTATACCCCAAGTGGTTGCTAACGTATTACTAAGTCATTGCTATTATACCCCAGTTGTTTGCTAATGTATTACTAGGTCATTGCTATGATACCACATGTGGTTGCTAAGGTATTCCTAGGTCATTGCTATGGTATCCCAGGTGGTTGCTAAGGTATTCCTAGGTCATTGATATTATATCCCAAATGGTTGCTAAAGGTATTCCTAGGTGAATGCCATTATACACCAGGTGGTTGCTAAGGTATTACTAGGTCATTGCTATGATACTACAGGTGGTTGCTAAGGTATTACTAGGTCATTGCTATGATATCCCAGATGGTTGCTAAAGGTATTCCTAGGTGAATACCATTATACACCAGGTGATTGCTAAGGTATTACTAGGTCATTGCTATTATACCAGTTGTTTGCTAAGGCATTACTAGGTCATTGCTATTATACAACAGGTGGTTGCTAAGGTATCACTAGTTCATTGCTTTGGTATCCCAGGAGTTTGTCAAGGTATTACTAGGTCATTGCTATGGTATCCCAGGTGGTTGCTAAGGTATTACTAGGTTATTGCTATTATACCTCAGGTATATGCATTACTTGGTCATTGCTATTTTACCCGAGGTGGTTGCTAAGGTATTACTAGGTCATTGCTATGATACCTCAGGTGGTTGCTAAGGTATTACTAGGTCATTGCTATTATACCCCAGGTGGTTGCTAAGGTATTTCTAGGTCATTGCTATGATACCCCAGGTGGTTGCTAAGGATTTAATAGGTCATTGCTATTATATATCAAAGGGGTTGCTAAGGTATTACTTTGTCATTTCTATGATACCTCAGGTGGTTGCTAAGGTATTACTAGTTCATTGCTATTATACCTCAGGTGGTTGCTAAGGTATTACTATGTCATTGCTATTATACCCCAGGTAGTTGCTAAGGTATTACTATGTCATTGCTATGATACCTCAAGTGGTTACTAAAGTATTCCTAGGTCATTGCTATGGTACCTCAGGTGGTTGCTAAGGTATTACTAGGTCATTGCTATGATACCCCAGGTGGTTTCCAAAGTATTACTAGGTCATTGCTATGATACCTCAGGTGGTTGCTAAGGTATTACTTTGTCATTTCTATGATACTCCAGGTAGTTGCTAAGGTATTACTAGGTCATTGCTATTATACTCCAGGTGGTTGCTAAGGTATTACTAGATCGTTGCTCTGATACCCCAGGTGGTTTCTAAGGTATTACTAGGTCATTGCTATGATACCTCAGGTGGTTGCTAAGGTATTACGAGTTCATTGCTATTATACCTCAGGTGGTTGCTAAGGTATTACTATGTCATTGCTATTATACCCCAGGTAGTTGCTAAGGTATTACTATGTCATTGCTATTATACCCCAGGTAGTTGCTAAGGTATTACTATGTCATTGCTATGATACCTCAGATGGTTGCTAAAGTATTCCTAGGTCATTGCTATTATACCCCAGGTATATGCATTACTTGGTCATTGCTATTTTACCTCAGGTGGTTGCTAAGGTATTACTAGGTCATTGCTATTATACCTCAGGTGGTTGCTAAGGTATTACTAGGTCATTGCTCTGATACCCCAGGTGGTTTCTAAGGTATTACTAGGTCATTGCTATGATACCTCAGGTGGTTGCTAAGGTATTACTATGTCATTGCTATTATACCTCAGGTGGCTGCTAAGGTATTACTAGGTCATTGCTATGATAGCCCAGGTGGTTGCTAAGGTATTACTAGGTCATTGCTATTATACCCCAGGTATATGCATTACTTGGTCATTGCTATTTTACCCCAGGTGGTTGCTAAGGTATTACTAGGTCATTGCTATGATACCTCAGGTGGTTGCTAAGGCATTACTAGGTCATTGCTATTATACCCCAGGTGGTTGCTAAGGTATTTCTAGGTCATTGCTATTATACCTCAGGTGGTTGCTAAGGATTTACTAGGTCATTGCTATTATATATCAAGGGCGTTGCTAAGGTATTACTTTGTCATTTCTATGATACTCCAGGTAGTTGCTAAGGTATTACTAGGTCATTGCTATTATACTCCAGGTGGTTGCTAAGGTATTACTAGATCGTTGCTCTGATACCCCAGGTGGTTTCAAAGGTATTACTAGGTCATTGCTATGATACCTCAGGTGGTTGCTAAGGTATTACTAGTTCATTTCTATTATACCTCAGGTGGTTGCTAAGGTATTACTATGTCATTGCTATTATACCCCAGGTAGTTGCTAAGGTATTACTATGTCATTGCTATGATACCTCTGGTGGTTGCTTATATATTCCTAGGTCATTACTTTGGTACCTCAGGTGGTTGCTAAGGTATTACTAGGTCATTGCTATGATACCCCAGGTGGTTTCCAAGGTATTACTAGGTCATTGCTATGATACATTGCTAAGGTATTACTTTGTCATTTCTATGATACTCCAGGTAGTTACTAAGGTATTACTAGGTCATTGCTATTATACCTCAGGTGGTTGCTAAAGTAGTACTAGGTCATTGCTATAGTTACGCAGGTGGTTGCTAAGGTATCAAGATAATAGATTGTGTTTCCATTGGTCCTGAGGGGAAAAGGGGTAACAAACAATGTAGAGCAACAGATGGTCTATAGTCTGTGATTGTAGAGCTACAGGGTGCTCCTGTGTGGTCAGCAGAGAGTGGACTGTGAGTGGAGAAACACAGAAGAGGGTGGCTTTAATGTTTTGGCTGATGGGTTTATTTTAGTGTGATGGTTTAAAGATAACAGAGGGTGTGTGTGTGTGTGTGTGTGTGTTGAAGGTTTCTCCACACTGATTTAGAAACAGAAATTTAAGGAGTGTGTGAGAGTGTGTTTTGCGTCACTCTGTGAAATCAAGTCGAGGCGGCGTGGCGTTCCGTGTTTTTTTCCCCGAACTTTTCCCCCCAGCTGCTGCTGGAATGTGAAAGTTTTGAATTGTGGCTCTTTTCCGAAGTTGTGTTGAAGACGAGGAAATTTCACCCGCTTCAAAACTTCTTCCATCTAAATGTAAATCCTGAAATCATCATAATAACACTGCACACACACACACACTCCATGCACACACACACACACACACACACCCCATACACACACACACACCTCATACACACACACACACCATGCACATGCACACACATATACCATGCACATAGACACACAACATGTCTCTCCCTCACACACACACACACACACACACACACACACACAGGTTGAATGTGTCATGGTGTCCTCAAAGATAATAAAGAGACACTACAGAAAGAGTAAGGACACACTACAAAGGTTTTAAGGTGGAACTATAGAGATTTTAAAGTGGGACAATAGAGGTTTTAAGGTGGCACTGCAGGTGTATTAAGGCGGTATCTGAGTACTGTCCTCACTGCAGAGCTAATGAAACAGAAATGAAGAGACGTGAATTTCAAGTCTGTTTTATGAACTCTGTAAACAATCCGGTTTAGTTCATTAAAGCACGACGCTGCTCTGAAAGACTAAATTAATTTCTGCCGTATTTATATTAATCCAGCGCTGCAATCAAACTTAATCAGTTTTACTGTTTCACAACAATAAACACAACAATAAACAACAATAAACAAGCCGCAATTAGGCAGTCGGTGTTGTTCTGATTAATCCCTCACAGTGCTGACACACCTCAGTCAGACAGACACAGGGAGGGGGACAGACAGACAGGCAGACAGACTAACACACATACACACAGAGAGAGAGAGAGAGAGAGACAGACAGACACACAAACATATAAAAACAGATCAGACAAATACACAGACAGACAGTCACACACAGACTGTGACAGACAGTCACGCAGAGAGACACAGACAGACAGTCATGCAGAGAGACACAGACAGACAGTCACACAGAGAGACACAGACAGACAGATAGCTATGCAGAGAGAGACAGACAGACGGTCACGCAGAGACACAGATAGACAGACACGCACAGAGACAGACAGACACACGCAAAGAGACACAGACAGACAGTCACAGAGAGAGACACAGACAGACAGACAGTCACACGGAGAGACACAGACAGACAGACAGTAACACTGAGAGACACAGACAGACAGACAGTCACACGGAGAGACACAGACAGTCACAGAGAGAGACACAGACAGACAGACAGTAACACGGAGAAACACAGACAGTCACAGAGAGAGACAGACAGACAGACACGCACAGAGACACAGACAGACAGTCATGCAGAGAGACAGACAGATTTCTCAGTCTGAATTGAGCCGCAAATCCCTCCCTCACTCTCTCCCTCTGTCTTTCTGTCCATCCCTCCTTCCCTATCTCCCTCCCTCCCTCTCCCTCTCTGGCCCTTGTCCAATCTCGTCCCCTATGATCTGCACTGAGACAAAGTCACACTGACAAACGATGCCTCCTTCATTAAAGGAGCAGTTCTGTCAGCAATGCTAATGTCGCTAACAGTGAAAGGGAGCGAATGGACACCAATTAGCATCAGTAAAACCACATTACACCCCAGTGATCTGAGGCCAGGGGTCTGGCTTCTCTCCCTCTCCCCTTTACCAGCCCCATGCTTGTGTGTGTGTGTGTGTGTTCCTTGGAGCAGTGTGTTGAGCTGTGTTAGGTTCAGTGGATGTGGTCTTCTGATGTTTGTAGGAAGTGTGTAGTCTAGGGTTGCCACACAGTCTGGTGACTGGTTTTTGTAACATTCTCTTAAAAAGTAATTAAGAACAACAACAAATAAAAACAAAAAAACATTAAAATTAAAGATATAGTTTTCAAGGTCCTCATGCACACTCCTTAACAAACTCCCGCCTACTATCGTCAACTAGCCAATCAGATTTCAGCGTGATGACCAGCAGTCCACAGAGTTTGATGGACTTGCAAAACTACCATTCAGTCATTGTGTGTAACCCTTATCCAGTTCAGGGCGGCAGTGGGTCCAGAGCCTACCTGGAATCATTGGGCGCAAGGCGGGAACACACCCTGGAGGGGGCGCCAGTCCTTCACAGTGCGACACCCACTCACACATTCACTCACACACTCACAACTACGGACAATTTTGAATCTCCAATCCACCTACCAACGTGTGTTTTTGGACAGTCACCCAGAGGAAACCCACGCAGACACAGGGAGAACACACCACACTCCTCACAGACAGTCACCTGGAGGAAACCCACGCAGACACAGGGAGAACACACAACACTCCTCACAGACAGTCACCCGGAGGAAACCCGTGTAGGCTCCAGACCCACCGCCACCCTGAACTGGATAAGCGCTTACAGATAATGAATGAATGAATGAACTTTTATACAATAACAATAATATTTTACTATATTTCATTTAATTATAATTTCTTTATTTTTCCCTTAAAATGTTATGTTTTAAAGTGAAGGTTAGATCACGTGAACTAGCAGCTAGTTCCTTCATGTCACTTTTAGCAAGTTTAGCATGAATCTTTGAGCTGATGTTAACAGCCCAGACTCTAATCAGACGCTGCACAGCATCAGTGAGAGGAGGTGTGGTTAACTGCTGGCTACAAGCTTGTAATCAGCATTAATAATGTTAGCATATGTTTGATCTGTTTCTTTAAAACCGCAGGAAAACTGCAGAAAGGCTAAAGCCACTGCCTCCATTCCTCCATCCTTCTTTTCCAAATCTAAAATCAATAAACTGTTTCTTTCCCCCTGAACAACCTGCTGAATCCATAAAACCCAGTGAGTGATACACGTGAGAGAGAGAGAGAGAGAGGAAGAGAGAGAGAGAGAGAGAGAGAGAGAAGAGAGAGAGAGAGAGCATAGGGCAAGATACTGGGGGAGACAGAGGAGAGAAATCAGAGAGAGAGAGAGACTAAGGAGTGAAAGAGGACGATAAGAAACAGAGAAAAGACAGTAATGTTGTTTGGTGGTAGATATGGGGTGAGTGGAGGAGAGTAGGGGAGAGAAGAGAGAGAGAGAAAGATAGAGAGAGGGAGAGAGATTGGTGAGCTGTACACCATCCCGAGACCTTACAGATGGGCCCCAAACAGCACCCAAGAGTTCCATAAAGCAATCGGGCACCAGGAAATCCAAACACTTTTAGACAACTTTCTGGACGCCACCTACACTCACAGTAACGAAGGCGTCAATCTGGCCGTTAGAAACTTTAATTGGATTTTTCACAAAGCAGCTGAAAAGGCAAAACTGAAACTGAAAAGCACATCAAAACCTAACGTCAAAAAAGAAAATGACTGGTTCGACCAAGAATGTCAAAATTTGCGTAAAAAACTTAGACATTTATCAAATCAGAAACACAGAGATCCAAACAACACCCACATACGTCTTCTTTACTGTGAGACACTAAAGACGTATAAACGTACACTCAGAACCAAAAAAGCTCAGTACGCCACAAAGCACCTGGCACTAATCGAGGAGTCCATCAGAACAAACCAGTTCTGGACAAATTGGAACAACCTAAAAAAGAAAGACTATGAAGAATTGGTGATTCAAAACGGAGAGACGTGGACCAACCACTTCCAAACACTCTTCAAAAAAGTAGAATTAGATCCACATTCTGAACAAAACACAATAAACACAAAACTTGAACAATTAGAAATAGTAATCAAAGAAAACCAGAACCCACTGGACTTCACGATCACTGAGCAGGAGCTTAAAGAGAAAATTAAAAAACTAAAACCGAACAAAGCACATGGACCTGACGGTATCTTAAACGAGATGCTAAAATGCACCAGTTCAAAATTCCAGTTGGCCATTTTAAAGCTGTTCAATCTGGTTCTGAGTGTAGGTCACTTCCCTGAGATCTGGAACCGTGGACTGATAACACCCATCTTTAAATCTGGAGATAAATTCGACCCCAATAACTACCGAGGCATCTGTGTGAACAGTGACCTGGGGAAGTTACTGTGTAGTGTTTTAAACTCCAGATTATTACACTTCCTTATGAAGCACAGTGTCCTGAGCAAGAGTCAGATTGGATTCATACCAAATCACCGCACGTCTGATCACATTTACACCCTACACACCCTGATTGATAAATATGTTGTCCAAAATAAATCCAAAATATTTGCATGTTTTATTGACTTTAAAAAGGCATTTGATTCCATTTGGCACCAAGGATTATTTTATAAACTTTTACAAAGTGGTGTCGGGGGTAAAGCCTATGATCTGATTAAATCAATGTATACATCAAACAAATGCGGTATAAAAATTGGCCACAAACAAACAAACTCCTTCTCTCAGGAGCGCAGAGTGAGACAGGGCTGCTGCTTAAGCCCAACACTATTTAACATTTACATAAACGAATTGGCCACGATTCTGGAGCGTTCTGCAGCGCCCGGTCTCACTCTGCACGACTCAGAGATTAAACTCCTGCTCTACGCAGACGACCTGGTTCTGCTGTCCCGCACAGAGCAGGGTCTACAGCAGAACCTGGACCTGCTGGAGCAGTACTGTCAGAACTGGGCCCTGACAGTCAACCTTAAAAAGACAAACACAATGATATTTCAGAAGAGATCCAGATCTCAGGGAGCAACACACAAATTTCTATTAGGTACAAACCAAATTAGTCACTGTTCAAATTACAGTTATTTAGGCCTCAACATCAGTTCCTCAGGGAACTTCCACCAAGCAGTGAATGAACTGAGAGGAAAAGCACACAGGGCTTTCTACACCATAAAACAACACATTCCTGCAGAAATCCCAATCAGAATCTGGCTAAAGCTATTTGAATCTGTAATTGAACCCATCGCTCTTTATGGCAGTGAAGTGTGGGGTCCGCTCACCAATCAAGATTTTGGCAAATGGGACAAACATCCGATTGAGACCCTGCATGCAGTGTTCTGTAAAAGTATTCTAAAGGTGCACAGGAGCACCACGAACAATGCATGCAGGGCAGAATTAGGCCAATATCCATTAATTATAAAGACAAGGGCGATCAAATTCTGGGCACACCTTAAACACAGTGACCCCCACTCGTACCGTTACAAAGCCCTGCAGTACACACCAACACACACACACATCTTAAACACAGCGACCCCCACTCGTACCGTTACAAAGCCCTGCAGCACCAAGAGTTGAGCAAAGAACACAGTCCCCTCTCTCAGCTGGTCCTGAGCTACAGTTCACCACCCTCCCTAACACACACTAACACACCCCCACTAACACACACTAACCCTCAATCAGCTCAGGACCAGAACACAGCAGATCCGATCAGACCTGACCAAATTACTGCACGAATAAAAGAACAGTACAGACACTATTGGGAAACTCAAACTAAATCACAGAGTAAAATGCAATGTTATCTGGCCCTAAAGAGGCAGTACACTGTGGCACAGTACCTCAGCACAGTGACTGACCGAGACCTGAGAACCACCCTGACCAGGTACAGACTCAGTCAGCACGGTCTGGCCATAGAGACGGGCAGACTCAGACAGACCTGGCTGCCTCAGGAGCAGAGACTCTGCCAGCAGTGCGGCTTCAGTCGACCTGAGACAGAGCTGCACTTCCTCACAGAATGCCCAAAGTACACTGAGATCCGCAAAGAGTTTTACATTAAATTTAGTGAAATACACCCGTCCTTCACAGCCCTGACCCCCACAGACAGACTCCCGTATCTCCTGGGAGAACAGAGAGAGAGCTGCACTCTCGCAGCCCGATACGTCCTCGCCTGCCATCGCAGAAGGGACAGTGAGTGACCCTGTCAAACACCCAAACACACACACACACACACACACACACCCCATATATAACCTTTTCCCCCAGTTCCAGTCACTGTTGTGAATGTTGCCGGGTGTTTCCAAGTTCTAAAAAGTTACCCCCTGTATTTATTTAATTCAATATTTTATTGTTTAATTCAATGTTTATGTTCTTTTTAAATTTTAAATTGCAACCCAGGCTTTGACAATACAAATGTAACTAATTTGTCATGTCAATAAAGCACCTTGAATTGAATTGAATTGAATTGATTGGAGATAGAGCAGTGTGTGTGTGTGTGTGAGAGAGAGAGATTGGGATGACCTTTCTTTCAGCACACACACACACACACACACACACACACACGAGTAGCTGAGGTGTGGACGGCGGGGGTCATGAAGGCTGCAGCGTGCTTTATTTATTTATTTATTTATTTATATTTCACTAAGCTGCAACACTGCTGACAGCTTCAACCTCCTTCAAGACGTCTGTGGTGGGATCAGACCCTCTGACAGATCTCTTACACATACACACACACACACACACACAGCTCTGCATCACAGAGGAGAGGAAAACACAGTGGAAAGAAACAATGAAGCAACAGACAACCATTAACCTCCACTGAAATCCAGCAAAAACAGTCTCTCCTCTTCTCTGAAGACTTTACATCTGATTCTGGAACACTGCCGTGAGGATCTGATGGCATTCAGACTTCACAACTATGAGGTCAGGCTGGTCATTAATTCTGGATCCAGCTCAGCCCAGAGGAACTGAACAGAGCTCCATCTCTCCAGAGAACACAGTTCCACTGTTCCACAGCCCTGTGGTGAGGGATTTACATCCTTCTGGCTGACTGTTGGCATTGGGCCTGACCTTAGTCTCCTCTGTCCACTGACTCCTCCCATAACGCCCAGCCCATCCAATCAGACACAAGCTACTGATTTAGGAACCACCCACTGACTCCTCCCATAACGCCCAGCCAATCAGACACAAGCTGCTGATTTAGGAACCACCCACTGACTCCTCCCATAACGCCCAGCCCAGCCAATCAGACACAAGCTGCTGATTTAGGAACCACCCATGGACTCTTCCCATAATGCCCAGCCCAGCCAATCAGACACAAGCTGCTGATTTAGTAAGTGTCTGTAGACTCCTCCCATAATGCCCTGTCGTTTCTAAAATGCAGCCGATACAGATTGATCCACACAAACCCTTTTGTGTTAATAGAGTACAGAGCGCATGCATCAGCAGGAACCAGCAGCACCCCCTACAGTTTAGTTCCACTGTGAGTTATGTCTCCCCCTGCTGGAGGTTTAATGAGGGATGATGATGATTGGTCAGGGATCTAATCATGGGCATCACGGCTTCAAACAACACCTCCATTTACCACCGCTCTAGGAGGACTGCTCTGGTTTGTGTTGATATATTTTGGTAGAAACCACATTCACAATTGTTCTGGGACCACATTGAGATCCCCAAGGGGCTCACACCCCCCAGGTTTGGATCCCTGGTCTCTACTGTATGTGTAGAATTAGAAGAAATGATCTCTTTAATGAAAATACAGTCTGTACACATTTAAAATCAGCATCTTTTATTTATGAGAATTCCACACACAACATAAACATCAACAAACAAGGTTTTCTTGTTTACACCCCCGCCCCCCCCCCTCTCCCTCCCCCTCTCTCCCTCCCCACACACACACACACACACACACACACACACACCATTCCCACCTTCAAGCTGAAAGCTGAAGCAGAGTGGAGTTAAACTGTCACCAAAGTCGGGTTCCTTTGCGCTCGAGCCGTAAATAAGTGGACGAGGCGCAGTCAGACTCAACTTCCAGGATGTTAAACTGTTTCCCAAACTTTAAATATTATTCATGTGAGTTATTCATATTATTCTGTCATATTCCACACGCTGCTTCTCTCCCTCCCTGTCTCTGTCTCCTCTGAATCTCATTACCGTCTCGCTGGTAGCCTCTTCCTTCTCTCGCAGGAGGAATCCCGAGGCTTTATTTCTGTTAAAGACTTTTCAGAAGCTCCTCTCCCTCCACAACAGACAGATTCATTTACACATTGTTTTTGGGCGTTACTCAAATAATCCACAAACCATCAGGAAAAACTTAAATAAGTTAAAAACTATTACAAACAACCACACACTCACTGTCCCTGTGCCATCTTTACTGACCTCACGGCTCTACAATTACAGACTGTAGTCCGTACAAAGTATAGACTTTGTTACCCCCATTTTTCCCCCTGTTCCTCAGCGCTCAGGACCCCCACAGAGCAGGTGTGATGTGGTGGTGGATCATTCTCAGCGCTGCAGTGACACTGACGTGGTGGTGGTGTGTTAGTGTGTGTTGTGCTGGTGTAGAGTGGATCAGACACAGCAGTGCTGCTGGAGTTTTTAAAACGCTCAGTGTCTGGACTGAGAACAGTCTACCGACCAAAAACATCCAGCCAACAGCGTCCTGTGTCACTGATGAAGGACTAGAGGACGAGCGACACACACTGTGCAGCGACAGATGAGCTACTGTCTCTGACTCTACATCTACAAGGTGGACCAACGAGGGAGGAGTGTCTCACAGAGTGGACAGAGAGTGGACACAGGGTTTAAAAACTCCAGCAGCACTGCTGTGTCTGATCCACTCTACACCAGCACAACACACA
This sequence comes from Hoplias malabaricus, assembly GCF_029633855.1. Lineage (NCBI taxonomy): Eukaryota > Metazoa > Chordata > Actinopteri > Characiformes > Erythrinidae > Hoplias > Hoplias malabaricus. The sequence goes on from NC_089819.1 coordinate 28,292,977, forward strand.
CTCACATACCATGATCCACAGACCTACTGTGACCCGGATCTGGATGAAGAGGTTGTGAAAGATGAATGAATGAATGAATGAATGTTTGTTCATCTCTTGTTTCTGAGAGAAAGAAGGAAACCTCAGGAAATGGTTAAATCCTCAAGGATCTGAGCTGTGATTTGTATCTGAGCCTGATGCACAGCCTGGCACGAGGACCCCTGAGGAGGCGAGAAGCCCAGGCGGGGTCTGATGAATTGTTTGGAAGCCACATCTGGATGTATTTTCTCTGTAAGGAAGCCAGAGGATGTCTGCGAAGCGCGCGCCGCCAGCTGTTAAACATGGTGGTGGATGTGTGATTTTATGGGCGCCGTCTCGAGGGGGTCGTTGGCTCTGATGATCGCTCGCTACGAGTGTATAATGGCCGAGGAATATGAAGCAGTTTTATAGGAGCACAGAGCTAACACTCTTCACAATTTTCCAGCGCGCTAATGTGCCCCCACACGCTGATAAACTGCTTCCGGAGTGGGTTCATAAACTCCAGGATCAGGGGACCCAGTGCCGTCCTCAATTTAATCTCCAACTAAACATCAGTGAAGCTTTAATGGGAACACACAGAGCTCTTTAATCCTTTAAAGCAACTGTAGGTAATATTTTCACCTTAAAATTACAGCTTCAAAATCATTGTGATGCTCCACTGAGCTGTAACAGAGAGAACAGAGCCTCCGTCATTGCTACTCCAGGCTGACCCCTGCAGAAACTCCACTGTGTAACATTTAGAGGTGGTGTGGTGCCTTCCTACCCTCCTCCAAAAGTTACATAGTGCAGTTTCTGGTGTGCTAAGTCTAGAGTAGCAACCATAGAGACTTCAAGGATGTTGAAGCTGTAGTTTTAAGATGAAAATACTACCTAGAGTTACTTTAACAGTGAAGTCACTGACTTTTCACTCATGCAACTGTCTCTAGCGCCCCCTGGAGGATCCCCAGGCATTCCCATGCCAGCCTGGAGATATAATCCTCACTACTCTGTTTTTCTTTTCTTTATGTCCTTCGTTTTACTGCACTCCAATCATGTTTCAGTTTGCAATCTTTTCTATATTTATAAATTATTATTGTTTTATTTTTATTATAATCCCTCAAGCGAGGCCTGGGTCTGCTCTAGTGGGTCAAGGCTCTGTTTCATTTTCCCCGGGTACCTTCTTCGGTGATTTTCCTGAAGTTGGGAACACAGGCGAGCCGTTCCAAGCTCCAGGCAGCTGTTCACTGAGATCATGAGAAGCAGGAGCTCAGCACGGAAAAGGAGAAACCAACCTGGACTTTTCAGTCTTCAGCTCTTCACTCTGGGGTTCATTAGCCCCCAGCTGAGGAAGTGGGCTTCATGTTCCCTATGTGTCTGAATCTTCTGGTCCTCCATTTAAGGTGGAACTGAACGTTTCCATATGAAGATCTCTGAAAGAAGATCTCTTTCACCATCTGCAGGTAGAAAATTTAGTACGGTGGCCCAGAGAGGACACACGCACACACACACACACACACACACACACACACACCAACAAACATCAGAAAGCAAACAAAAAGAAAGTGAAGGTGAGAATGTGGCCTCTGCCTGAATGTGTTTGTGTTCTCTGTGAAGTTTCAGAGCTCTGCTGCTGACATCCCTTCAGAATTAAACTTAATGATGCATGGGATGGACTTAACAATTTGTGGGAAATGATTCATATTTGGCAACAACTTATAGTTTTTGTGAACAACTTTATTAGTAAATATAATTATTTGTGAGGAATAATGTGTGGGAACAACGTAATATAAGTGGGAATGATATAATAATGTGTGTAATGTGTTTACGAAGCCCCAGTGTCTGTAAATGGGTAAAAAAACAAAGTGTCTGGGTCCGGTGCTAGGCTTTCTCTCTCTCTGCTCACGGCAGAGAAACGCCATCTGGAGGTTTTTAGACAACGGAGAGACTCCAAACGCTGAAAAGCACCAACCGAGATGAGGATGTTGCTCTATTACTGCTCCATAGGGGGGTCACACTGACTTATTTTTGCTGTTACAGTTACATTACTTAAGGTGGAACTGACTCTAAATTCAGGAGAGCTCTAACTGCATGAAAGTAAACACAGAGCCAAAGTGCTACAAAACTAAACAGCTCGAGTTACACATGAGTTTCTGTGGGAATTCAAACAGTGAATAAACACTTACAGACACATTACACAATATGTAAGAATGAAACAATGTGTGGGAGAGACTTCTAAAGCATGCGAATGTTGTAATAGTAATGACTTTTGAGTCACAACTCAACAATGTCTGGGGCACTGAGCTGTCACTCAAAATCTCATTAACCAATGGAGACGCACACTTGGAGAATCCCACCTAACAGTCAAACCACTCAGAAATACACACACACTGTGAGTTACATTCTGACCATGACACAAATAATTTGTTTGTAAGCTATAAGTATAAATCTGATGCTGTTGTGTTATAGCAGTGTGTTTCTGAGTGGGCAGTGTTTCTATGTCTGAGATAATTGGGCAATTACTCGGACTCTAATGACCCGAGTGCAGCAGCAGAGCCGAGAGTTCCTGATACGCAGAAAATCCCAGTCTCTCCGAAGCTCTGATTGGAGCTTGTCTCCTGAATCCCCCTGAGATCGTAACCTAGAGTCCACCAGCCACCACTCCTTCCTCCAAACAACCTGCTCCAATAGACCTTCACTCATCCCAACTCATCCCCAGACTTACACAAGCCATCCCACCGTAATTCCACACCCATCTGTTTACATTCATATATATTGTACTTCTTAGAACATGAAGTCTGTCCCATTATAG